>NC_067405.1:100734948-101034948 GCF_009764475.1 Pristis pectinata | reverse complement strand
CCATTGCTCAACCCTCAATCCATAACTTGTAGATCGTGACAATATTTAAGTTGGAACACAAGTCTCTAAGTTTTTCAAGACTCTTTAATACTCTTCCAACCTGGTGAGGGATTAGATTTGTACAATTTCTAAGATTACAAACTGAATGAGAGCCTGTGATCCCAAAGCATGTTTCTCTTGTCTACCCATTGAGAAGGGCTTCACATCACATGAATTTTCTAAGCTGAAGGATAGGTCCACCACTTTGAATACTGAAAGAATTAATAAAGGTAAATTGCTCAAGTGTTAAAAATGTGATTAGACAGAGGTTATTATGGACATAGGGAAAAAAAACAGGGGGCTGAACTTTCAAGGGAGCACTTCAGCTCCACAACTTCAAAAATAGAGTGTCAGTCGTCTTATGGAAGTGTACATTGATGACTTTCAAAGTAGGGTGTGTTTGGGATAACAAGCACCTTGAAGAAGAAACTTGAGAATTTTGTACATTATATCTCATTAGCAGAATTAGAGCTTCTGTTTGAACTGCCAGTCAGGCTCTGAACCATTAGTCCATTATTATGATTCATGATTGCAATTTCAATTTAATCTGAATATGGTGGCCCACCACTTCATTCTTACTTTGGATGCAGTTGCGCAATTCATCTGTAAATGGGCCATAATATAATTACACTTCCAATGATGGAGTGAAGACTTGGCAGCAGCACAGACATGTGCTGGGAAGAAAAAAAGAGAAAAAAAAATCTGCATTTGTGTCGCGTTTTATCATGTTGCTCAGAAACATCCCAGAGACCTTCACCTGCAGTGAATTATTCTGAAGTGCAGTGATTTTTATGCAGGCAATATGACAACCATTATGTGCAAAAATAGAAGTGAAATGAATGCCTAGTCAATCTGCATTGGCAGCACTGATTACATTTTGAATGTTAACCAAGCTGCTGGGTCAATTCCTTGCCCCTTAACCAATGGTGTCATATGATCTTTAATGTTAACCTGAACACAGATGTGATCCTAGTTTAAAGTCCCCTTGGAAGCATGATATCTCTGACAATGAAACACTTCCTTATTGCTGCACTGGAATGTCTACTCAGACTGCATTCAAGTCGTGGATTGGGGACTATACCAATTCCTCATAAATTTTTTTTAAATCTGAGGTGTATTTTTGTCTATGTTCTTTTTCCTTTGATTAGAAATTCAGAAAGAGAGGGCCAGATCATTTGCACACGTTTTTTTATCATCTAACTTGCCATGAATTTGCAGCCTACTAATTTTACTAGGCTACAAAATGGGTATTAAAACAGGAGTCCAGTCATCCAGAGGCAATTGTCAAAGAAGGCAGTTGAGAAGATTGTGGGATCTACAGCTTGCATGCCATACAATGGGCACATTTAAAAAGCTTTGTCAAAATTAATGGCAGCTCTGTTGATGTATTCGAAAAGCATAAATCTGCAGATGCTGAAATCTGAAATAAAAGCAGAAAATTCTTAGGTCAATGATGTTTCATCAGCACTGATAAAGGCTCATCAACCTGAAATCATAACTCTATTTTTCTCTCAGCAAATGCTGCCTGACCTGCTGCTTCTTTCCATCTATTGATCAATTACAAATTCTCGTAACTGCCAGAATCTCACAGGCAGCTCTTAAAGAAACATGCCACTGTGCAAGCAGTACGCTTCCAGCTATAGTAGGGTTGCTACTGAATTAATGGATGCTATGGTGGTGGGAGGTGGGGTGGAAGAGGAGGAGGGGTGGGTCTGCTTTCAGGGTGTCAGTGGGACTTGAATATAACTAGTGAGGGACTGTGGCCCAAAAGGTGTATTCTTTGTGCAAGGACGCCACAGAGACCCTCCCTGGATACAGCTGAGAACTCCGAGCTGAAGGTTGCCAAGGTGGTCTTTGTAATGAGTGATATTATATGATGGTAGTCTATGAATGCCTGTGCTATGGGGGAAATGTCTGTACTACCCCTACCTGCTCCCGTGGGCTGAAGGTAAAGTAAATGAATGGGGATGGAGTCTGGGTGACCTCTGTAATACAGCAGTGAGTAGTAAGTTGAGAAATGTGGCAGAAATTGGCAGTAACAGCCTGAAATAATCCATGGTCTGGGAAGCTGAGAGTGACCTAGGTCTTGACCTACATGAGTAAGACACTCCAGGAAAACACACAAGGCTGTATTTGACGTCACAGCAGGTCAGAGATGTCACCAGGGTAAAGAGTATGGTTTTGCTCTTGGCCCTTCAGGTTCCATGATTTCAGGGGAAGCTGCCTTTGCAAAAACTGATTGTTCTGCGAGTAGAGAAGAACTATCATATTTTTAGACCAGTGGGGTTGAAAATCATACTGGACCCAAGTTCTACATGTTGTACTAGTGTTGGTATCATTTAAGAGAGTATAAGGGCAAACAAAAATCCCACAAAAAAGTCAAGAGTTGGATTTCCCAATGAGTACCAAGAAACCCAGAAATGGGCTCAACATTGCTCCACTCTGGGCCAAGCTGATTCTCAACAGCCCACCACCATTTATCTGGATTTGTACAAAGGAATTACTTGGCCAGTAACACTTCTTTCTCATTCAACTTCTTTGGAGTTGAATGCAGGTTTGCATAAATTCAAATATGCAATATTTCTTCTTCCCCAAACCCCTGCTTCCCCATTGATTCATGTGAAAGTTGTGTGTTTTCATTAACAAATAGGAGCAAAGACCAGATTTCAAAGGAATTGCACAGCTGTTGAGATCCAATTCACAAAGTTATAGCAAACTGGATTATTGCACCTAAAGAAAATACATTTACATGATAATCTATCGGACAAACCAAATTCATATAAATTATCTAAACTGGATAGCCCATGAAACATCCTTAGGGTTTGCAATGCGTGCGTATGATTGGTAACCCTTCATTGCCACATTAGTTGAAACCAACAAGCCAGCTAACATTGACCTGCATGATTCAGTTCCATTTATAACAAACCAGCTGGATATTGAGAGTGTGGAATCCATTTGTTCTGATACATTTCAGAGTTTGCAAGTGCTATCTGCAAAGGGGTACTCATCCAGTCAATATGCTCTAACTCATTGGGTAGGCTGCAATGTTTACAAAGCTTACTTTGTGAATGTTGCTTATGGAGATGTGGACAGTATTGGAATAGAGAGTGTCTGTCTATTCCAATCTGATCCCCATTCATTTGAATCAGCAAACAGTGGAGCACACACAGCCAGATGTCAGAAATATCGCCAGATCTTGTCAAGAAGGAGCTCAATGGATAGAAAGTTCATGCCTATTTTGATGGCACAGGCAGTGAAGTCCCTGACAGTTCTGAGGATGTGGATGTGGCTAGAACACATGGCAAATTTCTTTGAGAAGATCCTTACTGAATGAAGTGTGTCCTCTCACCCGCAGTTTCTGCTGAAGTCCATGTAGGATAATTGCTCCATGAATACTCAGGACAAGAAACAAACCTTTCCACTGAGGGCCATACTCTCCCTCCTCAATCTCTTCATTATTTAGCAGCTTGTATGCCCTCTACTCAGTCTTTGATTTGTACTGTATTTCAAGGTGAATATCTACCAGTGCATCTGGCATACCATTTGCTGCAGGCTTTAGTAATCTTAATCAACTCTAGTAAGCACCAAACGTAATAACAACCAGTAGAAATCAATCAGCAACTAGGCTGAAAATAGTTAATGTTCCCTTTAAATAGCACTTGTGCAGGTCCTTCATGCTGCTTAAATTGTAATCAGCTCTCTAAGGTTAAGAGATGCAATTATTTGGTGTGTGGAGCTCCAAATGGCACCACGAGTATTAAAATATGTTTTTTTTTCCACTTCTCGTTATAGCTCAAGGTTTTGCTTTGCTGATTGTGACTTCCTCTCAGTTTAAGTTATAGTATAGTGTATATTGTTTATGCTTCTCAGCTTAGCTTTAGTTATATATTATATTAGTTATATTAGTTATAGAACTACAGAAATGCAGCACAAATGGAGGCTATTTGGTACATTAAATCCACGATAGCTCTCTGGAAAAGTAATTGTGTTGAGACACACTCCTGATTTATTTTTTGTCCCATAATTCATTAAGTCCTTCATTCTTAAACATTTGTCTGATTCTTTTGTAAAATCACTCATGGAATCAAATTTCACTCCCTCTTCTAAAAAGTTACAGTACAACAACTCTCCAAATGAAATTATTTTTCCTTATCTTCTATGTGGATATTTTGGACACACCTGCAACCTCTGTGATCCACTTCACAAAGGAAAACATTTTGATAAAAGACCAGCCTGTAATATTAGTTCTGTTTCTCTCTCCACAGGTGCTGCCTGACCTGCTAAGTATTGCTTTTGAATAGTTTTCCTTCATAAATTCAATCCTTAAAACCTCCATTGTGTCACCTTTAATCCTCAATCCAAGGAGAACAGGCTTAACTTCTCCGATCTGTCCTCATAACAGAAGATCCTTGGCCTGGACACATTCTGCTAAACTTACATATCTTTCCAAGGGTTTTATAGTTGTCCTTTATTGTTTGTCCAGAATTGTCTCTATGCCTTAGTTGAGGTCTAATATATAAAGTTCCAGCATGATCCCCCCACTTTTCATTGACTTAAAACCCATGAAACCCATATACCTTAGGAACTTGCACTGCCACAACTTGCATGTGCATATGGACACTAACATCTCTTTCCTCATATGCTTTCTGATCTTAAACAATTACACTGCCACTTTTATTTCCAATGCTTAGATGTTTCTTGACTTCAAAGTATATTCATTGTTCCTTCCCCCAAGTGCAGACATATAGATCATTTAGCACACTGGGGTAATTTCATGAACTCATTGTCTCACAAACAGCATTAACTTGTATCCTTATGGCTTAATTAACATCAATACATTTTAAAGCACTTCACAGGCCGGTAGCAAAGAAAATTTAACATCGAGGCATATAAGGATATGTTTGGACGAATAACTAAATGCTTGGTCAAAGAAGCTTTAAGGAGCATCTTTATGAAAGGCAGGAAGGTGGAGAGGTTTAAGGAGGGAGTCGCAGAGCTTAGAGCCTTGACAGCTGAAAGCACAATTGTCAGTGGTGAGATTATATTAAGGACTTGTCCCCTCCCTATATTAGTAAACCTTACTGATCCAAGATTTTTTTTCCCTCCAACTCTAGCCTCTTGATCCTCTTTTAAACGTAAATGTTTTTCTACTGGTAGTCACCTCTTTGACTGCTAATGCTCTAAACTCTGGTGTTCTATCCTTAAAGTTCTCCTCTTTACTTCCCTTTTTTTTTAGTTTTAAGAACTTTCTTAATCCATAGCTATACTGTGACCATACTGTGACACTGACTAACAATAACAGCACTAACATTAAAAGTTATGGTGTCTTTGACATCAAAAGAGGTACCAAACAGGTTCACAGAAGTATTATCAAGCAAAAACTCAGGAAATATCAGACCAAAGTTTGACACCCTTCCCTCTCTGGTTCTATCTGCCCATACATGTATCTACCTGGGTTTCTTCTCTCTTGGCCCACCCTCCCTTTCCCCTCCGTCACCTGGTTCCATCTATCACCTACCAGCCCCTGTCTCATCCCTCCCTCCCAGCCCTTTATACTGGCTATCTTCCCTCTACACTCTCAGTCTTGATGCATGGTCTCAACCCAGAACGTCAACTCCACAGATGCTGCTTGACCCTGTTACTGCAGCAGTTTGTTTATTTTTGTTCAAATAACATTTACCTACCTTGCTTATTTCAATCTCTTTCAAGTTTTGGGTGTGAGACAATTGTACAATACAGTTGAGGAACATCTGCTGCATCTGTTCCAACATGGATATGGTGCCCCTGAGCATGTAAAAGTGTCACAAGGCTCTTCAAGGGAGTTTAAAATATTTCTGGTTAACTAAGCTTAACAGAATCAAGCTCAGCTAAACTAAGGCTATCTTATATGTGATATTTTCCAGTGATCTCAGCAAAGTGCTGAACTGTTTTTTCTTCTGTCTTACAGCCTGAATTTCCACCTTGCTCACATGGTGACTCCCATGTCACTGAGAATATATGCAAGCTCCTTTGGGTTATAACCTGTCTTGAAATCTTCCATCAAAAAAAGAGTCAGTTAATAATGTCTTTTTTTTCAATGCTGTATTTGATCATAATTGCTAGAATTGAAAAGAAAATTTAAAAAAAATACTGCAAAGGATTTTTTCAGAACAAAATGAAATGTCTGGATGAAATCTCTCAACAGTTAATATTATCATGGTTCACTGACCAGTATATTGGCACTTTGTATCTGCAGTTATAACAAATCCAGAAAAGGCTTTCTTTGATTAAAAGCTGTAGCACGTTTACTGATAGCATGTAGATAAATGGATCCATCTTTGGGGTTGCTTTTCCCAGTTAAGTCAGAACATTAATCTTGTCTTATGACAGCAGTAGTAAAAAGATACAGGAGACAATATTCCCTTCATAAAATGACAAAAGAACTCATTCAGAAACACCCATGAAAGGAGGACAATGGTATTATTAGCAACAAAACCAAACAATTTAAGTTAATAGATCAAAAGATCAGCTAATACACTCTTAGTCGGCGAGTGCTTATTAAAGATTTCGAAGATTCCATTGAATCTAAATGAAAATACCAGTCAAAGTCATCAAGAGTCTTGCATAATTCACAAAGCACAGTTAAGCTGCTAGCTGAAATATCTGTATATGAAGACTATGAACAATATTGTACACTGGGATCTTGCTGGCTATTACATCATACAATTGACCATTGCCTTTTCTTTAGATGCTTCCAGACAATGGGACTGAGTAGAACATCCTTTACTTTAACTGGCTGCTAGGTAGATAAAAGAATCATTTTTTTTGAACCATTGCTGAGCAATGAGGGTTTTTCAGTGACTGGCAAAGTACCCACAAAATCCTTATCACAATAAATTCTAAATGAAAAATGCACCAGTTTCACTCTGCAGCTTTAACTGGATCAAATACACTCATAATTCTCTTGACTACACTGCCAAACCATTATCATTGAAATAATAAATAAACCATAAATCACCCCAGTAAAATAAACCCACTGCAAAAGCAAAAGTTTACATGGTTAGTAACGAAGATGATAACTGCTATCCAAGAGAAAACAAAACACTTCACCATCTTTTAAAAGGGGAAAGAATGACTTGCATTTATTTGTCTTACAAATTCTTTTCAGCCCATCCCAAAGTGCTTTACAACCTGTGAAATACTCTTGAAGTGTAGTCGCTGGTCAAAAACAGAAAATGCAGCTGCCAGTTTGCAAGCAGCAAGTTCCCACAAACAGTAATGTAATAATGATCAGATGCTTCTTTATAATATTATTGTTTAAGGGATAAATATTGGACAAGGTAACCAAGGATAGATCTGCTGTCTTTTTTTAAGACAGTATCATGGCATCTTTTAAATATATCCCAAGAGATCTAACTGGCCCTTAGTTTAATCTCTCACGTGAAAGATAGCATCTCTGACAGTGTAGCATTCCCTCAGAAATGCAATGAAATGTCGACCTAGAATTATGTCTTTAACTCTTTGGAGTGGGACTTGAACTCAGAGCCTGCAAAATCAGTGGTAAGAATGCAGCCTTCTGCACCAAGGATGACACCACGTAAAGTCAGAAGAAAAGGAAAAAAAATCGGAAAAATAAAAGAAAAGTTGATTTTGATCCAGAGTGGGTTTGGGGTAACCATCAAAATAAGTGCAGAATGAACTCAGTGGCTAAACCATCAGTGCAAGGTTATTTTAATCCCACAGTTTCATTTAAATGCACTTCCTACCTCAAGTGGCTTGGAAAATGATACACATTCTCCATTAATGGTTGGTGGGCAGCTATCCAGCAATTTCTGGGGTGGCATCTGGGGAATGTAGAGTGGACATTATTTATATTAGGATCTTACAAGAAGGAAGGAATATTAGTCTGGAGAAGGGGTGGTTACAATTTTATTGATGAAGGCAGAGGAATATTCCTGTTCCCCTGGTCCACACAAAGGAAATAGTTTTCTTCTAATCTGGAAGGCGCCTTTATCATATTCACTGGCTGCTGACCAAGGCTGTGAAAGCCTCAGTGAAATTCTATAAAAGTATTTCTTGCTGTCTGATATAAAAATAATGGTGCTTTCACTGCTGGCTTAAGAAGTCTTCTGTTGACATCATAAGACCATGATTAGCATTTATGCATGAGGCAACAGCCTGAGTGCCAAGCCAGAAGAATATAAGAGTGTAAAAGCTATTTGAGTTCCTTTTCTATCTCGCTTGCAAGTTAAAATTCATCCCTGCAGCCACAACCTCAGTCTTTCTTTCATTGCACTTCACATGTATCAAAATTTTATAACATCCTCACCTATTGCTAGTTCATAATCAATAATCATTGAGAGAATTTACAACATCAACCTAGTTCCTTTAAGTCTTTTCACACAATGGATATGTGTGCATGTGCAACAAAGTTTTATATGTTTGTGAAAAGTTCAGCTCTAAACAATAAAGTCTCGACAGCTGATTAAGTTAATACACCATCCGGTGTTGTACAAAGCTTAAGTCCAGGAGATTTTCAGGTTCAATCTCTTTTCCATGCTCTGTTATTTACACCGAGAACTTATCAAAGATTCTACAATTGTCTCAACACCACTGAAAAGGAAAGGAAGGAAATGTCATCCTGGGTTCGTGTTCCTGATCCTAATCCACTTGATCACTTTTGTCAGAGTAAAATAAAAAGTGGGCAGCTTCTATAATGGGTGTAAGTTTACTGGCCAAGTTGAAGTAGGTGAAAATAACCTACTTTTTGTCTGGTTCACACAGAATAAATGATGAGATACAAAATGTCTCAGAAAGGGCACATCAGTTTCAAAGCTGCAGCTCACATGTGTCTGCAAAAGAGAAAGGAAGAAATTGAAATATTATAAAAAAAATACATCTTTTAAATTAAAATATGCTTGTTCATAGTAGCCCTGGTCTGAAGCAAGGGATAAGCTTTGCATTAGGATCAAGATCTTTGGCATGCTATTTTCCTTGTTTAATGATTTCATGTCTGGAAAATATTGGAAAAGGAGTACTGGAAAGTTTTGGTCTTCAATTGTTTAAATTGCTAATGGTAAGATGTAGTTTAAAATAAAGGCCAAATAAATATGTTGCCATTTGACTAGACTCAGAAAACTTTTATTTGCTGTTTAAATGAAAACAACAAGATTATACAACATCGTATTGATTCAGTCCATTTGTCTCACAAACGCAAACTCCTGGAGTAGAGAAATGGATAAATATCAAGTAACTGCACATTCCACTAATACTAGGACAAATATTTTCCATTTTACTTCATGCATTTGGACATTATACAAAAGTGACCTGCTCCTTGACTGTTAGCTGGATTAATATTTACTTTGGTGCTTTATCTTCAAGCTGTTTCAGAGCTTAGTTTGTCAATATAAGAGAGGGATAATCAGGAAGAAAGTCATTTTGTTATTGAAGCAAAAGTTTCTGAGTGACAAGGACTGAGTGCTATATAAATTACTCCAATGTTACAGGTAGCACATTGCTGTTTCATTAATTGAAAGTGCCTGTACTTGTTCCAGATAAGTGGACTTTGGAAGCCAGATTGTAATGAATCTGCTAATGATAGAACACATGGATGAAAGCTTCTGTGATGACCGATTCATATGCTCGTGAAACTAAGGGTACTGAATAAACAAGTTGCAGCCATTGAAAATATGGCACTGAGAAATATGACATAAATGTTGTTTTTGAAAAGTTAAGAAGATCAAGTTTTAAAGAAATCGAAAATAACAGAATCATTGCTCATTTTCCACTCTACTGACTGAAGTTTTGTAGTTAAATTGCATTAGCACTCACTTTAACATCCTTTCACATCTGAATATCTGTGAAAACTAAAATAGAGCTAATTCAATGTTTATTGTTTATTTTTAGCTATTTCATTGGTGGCAGTTCATTGCTGTGATTAAATGGTCATCAAAGCTCATTTCACAATCAGTTGGTGGAAGTGAGGTGCGAAAGGGTAGAATGTACATAAAAAGGTTGGAATCATTATCCGTGAAACTCCAAAGGCTGAAAATTCCATCGTATCTTATGTCAAACTTTTTCAAATATCGGTTGCCGCAGTATAGTACATATCACATTAATTGACTGAGATCCTAAAATGGTTCCATTGTTGAAAAATTGTGAATTATGCAGGAGAAATCAATATAAATGATCAGAATTGATTATATAACCAAAATGGTACTATAATTATAAATAATTCACCATGATGCATAATCATTCCACCACAAAAATCTTAAGTACTTGTGAATGTTTGGAATTTCGGCTAAGCAGATAGTTAAATAATATAAAATGTGTAAATAATAGTGTTACTATGTTCCTAAAGGTAGCTTATTATGTTTAATTCTGTAGACAGTAAACCTATTTCTTTCCTTTTTAAAAAATTTCCCTAACAAAGAGAACATTATTCCAGATTCAAACATATCTGCTTGCCTATTATCATTAGTCATAAGCTAAGCCCTGCACTAAATGTCTAGCTAGCACAGATAATGTTCATTTTGTCTGGAAGACAGGTTGCCGCCTGTCAAGAAGAGATGGAATAAATGACAGGTTTGGACTTTGTGCCTTGCAGGCATATTAAGCTAAGAAATCGGCAACATGATGAAAAATTATTTTGTCAAAAATTTGTAGGTCACCCATCACTGTCTAATGTATTCTGTGATTAATTGCTAGCATAGATCAGCATTATGTCTTTCCACTGAATCGCTTAATTGTTGCCTGCTCAATGCTCTTAACGTAATGACAGGGCATCTGGTCCTTTCAAATATGCATTTAAATGGTGAATTCTCTGCATCCAGGTTACGAGAACTCTAACATTAACCGAATAGTCCTTGTGAAAAATGAAAATTTACAGAATGTACTCTCTTTATGTTTTTTTAACGGTTATGCACATGGAAGGCTGAGTGTTAGTGTTAATATATGTAGATTTCATTTCTGATGAGTGATTATTTGACTGCTCATTTTACGAAGATTTATGGTGTGCTTTCTATCTCCTGACTGCAGTGCTACTCTTATCTTTAATAAAAGAGATGAGGACATTAATCAGCTGTTGTCAGGAGACCTGACTAAGACATTAAATGTACTGTATGGGATAGGTAAACACGCTCCAGATCTCGCTCTACTTCACTAGATCAGGCAAAAACCTTCATTATATTTATCATAATTTCACATCTGCTGTTTTTGAAGCAATGTACCATGAGGCCATAAACTGTGTTACAACTGTGCATAAATTCAACTGATTTGTGGTTGGAGTAACTAATTCCTAAAGTACATTTTAGAAAAACAAGCAGTGAGCCCTGAAATTGCGATTGCGTATAGGTACTAAATTACTCACTGCAGATTCAGGAGTTTGCTTGATGTGGTTTTTCAGTGGTAATATTACAAAAAGAAGCAGCAAATGTATGATGAAGTCATTGAAACAAGGATGAAAGGATGCATGAGACATACAGGCACAAAGAAATAGAGTGAGGAGGGCACAGGAAAAAGTATTTTCTTAAGAAACAATGGATGCAATAATTTATCAGTTCCTTACTATTACAAGACCATTTTTGTATTTGAAATTCTGATAACCTTTAGAGCTGTATCAAGGTTTATAACAACTGTCCTTTGCACCTGCGCTTAACACACAGGAGTTAATTGCTATGTAACATTCTGAACACAAAGCAGATTAGAATTTATTCTTAATAACAAATGAACGTGCAGTAATCTGTTTCATTTGTAATCATTAGAAAATGAAAAACAAAATGTCCCTTAATGCACCATGATAAAGTTTCATTAATAGAAAAAAAGTTACGTTGGATATGTAAATCCCTTTATTTTGCCCACTAATTAAATTTTGAAAATTACTTTAAGCCATTGAAAAATCTATTCAATGTGTCGCCATTACTGTCCAGTACATGCAGACAGTGTAATATTATAATAACTTCTCTGCAGTGTATAAAACAAAGTGCTCAATTCCCTTTATTAAAATATCTAATAATAATTGATTTAAAGACTGTAAAATGTGTTCATTAGAGGGTTTATACTCAAGAAATATTGAAAGTATACCTAAAACTGTCATTTTTATTGTGAATGAACAGGATAATATAATTTGAAAAGTGTGTGATCATACTGAAGATTTGTCCTGCAGCATTATCTGATAGCTCGTAAAGCGCTGAAATTTAATATGATGCATTCAGTCAGTTTAATTGAAATTTAATTGCCACTTTGGGCAGAAGGTTTAGATCTGATCAATAAAATATTAAAGAATCTGTGCTTTCGGTTGGAACAGCTTCAGACCGAAAGCAGCAAGGGAGGTCTACATCTGAAAATTATCTGTTTATTATGCATCAGACAAGCTCTTGAACTGACTTCCTTATCTTAATGTAGACAGAGAATTGGCTCTTTTAATATGCAGCATGGATAAATAATAAAAATGAATGATTGCAGATTTTATTAATTGCACTATGGTTAAAAACCACCAATCACCTTAAGATCTATAAGGAATGCAGTAATGCAGACGAGCAATAAATATTTTGAAATGTCAGACCTCAGAAAGACAGAGTCCAGCATTATGAACCTCATGATTTTGTGCAGTCTGGCCTTAAATCAAATGCTTAGAAGAACTCTGGAATAAGGTGGCTCTCTAGTATTTTAGAAATAATTACTAGTATAAAAAGGATAATGAACTAAACTATAAATCAAATTAAACAAGGGATTAATAGAAGTTGTGTTTGTGAGGTTAGGGCTAAATCTTTTCAAGTGACCAATTGAACATTTGTTCACTTTTTTTAGTAAGACTATAGAAATAGGCTTGGAAAGTGGTTCAAGATTTGTGATAGATTAAAAAATATATAGTGGAGTATTTGAATTATGCAGAAGCATGGATTGAATTACATGCAACTGCAATGCACACATTGACCTTCGTTGACTCTGGATATTCATTGTTAGGTGATGTGCTAGTAACAGAAAGTACTAGTGTTACTGTTTTATTCCAGTAGTGCTGTGCAGCTCGGTATCAGTTTTTCTAACTAGCTCGTGTTGTGGTTGTAATATACGGCTGCAACCCCTGTACAAACCGTGACAGTACCATCACGACAGTTGTAAACCTTGGTCAACATTCTGATCAGTTGTTGCTGGGAAATGGAACTATTTTATGTGGATTAATGAACTGCATATGTAATTTGCCTGCAATTTGGTATATACACAGGAGGCTAAATTTCTGCGGATAAACTTACCTTTTGTTAAGTAAAAATGTGTAACCGATACATTTGAATCTGTCACAACTTTATCCTCTACATTATGGTATACTATTCAAAAATACACATTTCCAAATCCGTTTCATATTTCCTCTTTACATGTGTCTGACCTCCACTTAATTTCTTTCCTGGCAATCCCTGTGCATCACGATAGCAACCATGCTTACATATATGTCAAACAAGCCCCAGATATTGAAGGGAATGTATTAAAATAATGCCAAAATGTCGCTGGCTGACTACTGCTCAGGAGGGAAAATAACAATACTGTTCTATTTATAATAGACAATTGTGCTTGACATGGTATCCATATGCCTAGCTTAATATGCAACCTATGAATGTCATTGCAACGTTGGCTGCTATTGAATGATAATGGGAATTTTTTTTGTGTCAACATGATAGTGTATTTTAAAATACACATGGCTTTCTGTATATACATGTACAGTCACACAGTAAAAGTGACAATGCTGAAAGTTAAATCAAAGATAGCAGCTTAGGTAAGTTCTGTGTATGGTTCTGCAGATACGCTCCAATTGAGTTTGGTCAGTGCTTGCTTGATCATTTATCTGTAGTTGCCGACCAATTACAAATTAAGCACTTATACGTGTATGCCTATCACAGATTAGAGTTCACATTTTAACTTTTTAAAATATAAAAGAAATACTTGAATTCAGTTAGATTATCTTGGTCTGTGTTGATCCAAAGCAGAAATTTAAAAGCACCTACCAATTGATTTTAATACTACCCACCAGCTGGGAAACGGAGAGAAGCAAGTTGACTGCCTGTTTCAGAGCATGTGCAGTATTTCTTATGTAAACCTCTTCCGGCTATTTCATGCCCTGTCCAAGTACTTACAGTTGACCCTCACAAGGTAACACTTCTGTCATCATAAACCAATATGTAATCAATTCTCGATAAGCAATGCCACGTGAGATCTGAATGTAAGCTTCTGATTTTCAATGAAAAATCTCACATTCTAGGTCATCAGATGCAATTAATCATTTCTGAAATAATTTGCAAGGTTCTTGGTGCTTGGCTGGTTTATGAATTCATCCAATAGGTGAAATAATCAGATATCAATTTGCAAAGGAGAATAAAGCCAGACTCACATGGCAGAAATTATTTCAGGTAAAATGCAAAGCTGGTGGTGCATTTAATTTTTCATAATTACTGATGGCCAGTGTTCAGTAGATGGCTGGGAAATCTCAAATACACAAGTCACTGTAAAAAGGGTCTATGACTTTCATATTCTTTTGACAATAGCCTGGAGATCCTTGCACACAGTACAATACTTTTACATTCTATATGAGTGCGTTTTAACTAAAACCAGATTGCTAGATATATTCAAGTACTTTGTTTGATTCACATTGTCTGTGCGAATATTTGGAGTCAGTTGGGCACTTGCAGTACAATCACCATACAATCCACAATTGATGTCATCAGGGTAGTTTCTAACTGCCCACATATTGTTCACAAACTGCATGGATTTGAATACAGGAGCAGGTCTCAAACAGGGTGTTTAAGGGGATTTGAGAACTACTCCAGTGTTGGCTGAAGGGCCTAACATGAAGTTGTATATTTACATTCCCATTTGTTGTGATTGAGCCAGCACTTCTCCACACCCATATGACCAATCTTAACTCCCTGCTGATATCCTCCATGACCCTTTGGGTTTCTCTTTGCCTCCCACCACTCTCCGTATCACAAATTTTCTGCCGACCCCCTGATCTCCTCCCTAAACTTCTCTTTGTCCTCTCTTCAATCTCACTGCTCCAATCCCCTTGCCTACTCCCTGCCCAGGACTCCGTTTTCCAATCACGCCCACAATCCTCCACCAATTCTCCAATCTTTGTGTCCAATCTTTCCCTAAGCATCTCCCAGTAATCCTCTCCCAGATCTTCCCCATCAATCATCTTCTCCACCTCTCACATCCACAACCTGTGCCTCTGTATTGGAAGATTTCTAGCACAGCACTTTTAACAAGCAAATAGATTTTATTTGGAAAACGTGTATGCATTTGAAAAATATATGGTACATCATCTTACTTTGATTAGTGAATTTGAAAGCCTATTTACATTGGGTAAATTTTGGACATTTCTTTCTTAAATCTGCTTGCTAATCAGTTACATCCAGTTAATAAACATGAGGTGGGGTTCCTGACTGGAAAATTATATGAACATCAGTTAGTGTAGATTTTCATCCACACACAATTTTCTGTTCAAATATTGTACTAGTTCTGTAACCACCTCTCAATTTGAAAGTATTAAAAATGTACCATTTATATCCTTTACAATCTTCCAATACTTCCACCAATGTGGCATTCAGAAACTCACCCTCCCTTTTAAAGTGAGTTCCCAGATCTACAGACACACTGAATATGGGAGGGTGTTTAAAGAGTTCTATAGTGAGATTCACAGAAGAAAATGGAGGTGAAATCTGAACCTTTTTTCTTGCCTTTTTTTCTGCTTCTACTTACTTAAGTAAAGTATTCTAACATTGTTGTTTCTTTGCAACTAATCTGATATTAGGATAATAAATTCCTCAGACTGAATCTTCCTTCACTTACATGGATAGTCAACTGTTTGGGGCTGTGTCAAATGCATATTTTGCCCACCTTTAACCAGAATTTACCATCACTACCTGGCACTTAACTTTGGGAGTGTAAATACAAATCAGTGAAAAACCAGATGCAGAACTCTGTCCGCTATTTGAAGAACAGTGGTAGTAATAGCTCACTATCTTTTCTTCACTGTCTCCTTGTCATGATGTTTTAATGATCTCTGGAGAGAATATTCAGGGGTGGGGAGCAAACACAGATTAAAAACATCAGCAGTCTTTGTAAAGAGTTACTTAAATGCAGTTTTGTCCTTCTTCCACCTACTTCAGTGAATTTCGAAGCCAAACTTAACATGGGCTGGGAGCTTAATGATATAATCTGATCAGGTTAATACAAGGCAGGTCAGTCCTCACTTCAAGGTTGACAGGTGTTAATAATGAGGCCCAATTGGAATATTAAGTCCTGGTTCTCTTTAGTTACATCTTTGGTCCCTTTACTAAATTTTGAGAAATGCATTATTAATTTAATTATTTCTTAATTGAATATCGAAGACTCGTGGGGCTACATCGAAGAAGTCTAATTCCAACTCAGCATTTCTTCTGAGATAAAGATTTGAACTTCCACAAGTTAAACTAATCTCCTGTACACCTGTCAGACTCATAGATTTGTTTACTCATTTCAAAGCCTCCTTGAGACTGCTGGGAAATAAGAAACTTACCTGAGATGCTGACGGGGATTTCATCATTGCAACTTCACCAAGAGATGAGATGCCTTCATGGTTAAGATGAGGTCTTCTTTCTTTGCCGATAGTGAGGAGGGCAAACCCCATACCTCAGATGTGTTTCCTAGGTGTTCACCTCTGACTCCACAATTCTCTGTCATTTGTCAGAGATGTGGAATGCTGATCCCATGCCATCCACCATTCCTGCTAAGAAACAGCACTTTAAGAGCTATGCTGGGAAATTATGCACATGTTTGCCCTCAACTCTTGAAATTACAGTCGCTTACAGTGCATAGGTGCATTGAAATTTTGGGATTCATCATGATTCCTTGTCTGGCTCCTTGCAAATCATTAACATAAAAAATGATTGCACTAAGGCCTCATAAAATAAAGCAGGTCTGATGTGCAGTTCCATTCCAACAAGTCCAATGGGCCTGCTGCCAAAATTATGAAGAATAATCTGGAGAAACTCACCTCTACATTTGAACATGATTTGGAATTGCTTGGATTCTGTGCATTGGCTGTGTATAAGGCTGACTAAATGCTTTTCTGTTTCATTATATGATAGCTCTGCCTGGACTGCACCCAGTAGTCTAGTTGTTCATATAAAAAGGGCACTGCAAGGGAGATGTGTTCCTTCTCCACTGATCCTTGTCATAAAAGGTACCTTCTCTATTTTTGCTGTCTGTCCTAACAATCATGTTTAGAGTTAAAACTGGTAGTGGGAAAATGATATTGAAGCAACATCTATGTGCACGCTCTTATCACCTACAAATTATATTGACATGTATATTGCACATGGAAAGTGAATTAACTGTACTTTGCTGCAGCTTATGTGTGTGCCTATTCATGTAGCTATTGCTCTTGGGTGGAACTGAGGGGGTTCTTCTGCATGAAGCTATCAGAATACCTAAGGGCTATTGGTAGAGGAAGGTGTGGTTAAGGAAGGTACACCATTCACATCTATTTGCACTTTAGATGTGACAATTGAACTTGTTGTCACACCATCATGTGGACAGTCCTGCAGCCAAGCCTTGCAAAACTGTTCCAGCAACATGAACAGTTTTTCTTGTAGCTTTGAAGGTGACAGCTGCATTGAGAATTTGTGCACCATGTTCCTTCCAGACATATCTGAGAGATTTATATCACATCTCCCAACCTTCAGTGAATACAAGCAGGTCATTGAGGCACTCTTTCCATGGGGCTGGTGATTTTGACAATTTCCATTTGGAAAGCTGCCAGAAACAGGAATAAGCTTTCCACTTCTATTATGAGGTTGGATTCTTACCAGATCAGGGCATAAATCAATAGAAAGGGCCACTACAATGAACAGATGTGGACAACCAGAACAGAATTACACACTCATTGTTTCCCTGGCATTTCCCATAACTTCTTTATTCTCTGAGAAGCCAAGAAAAAAGTCTACAAATAAACAAAATGTTGGAAATACTCTGCAGGACAGGCATTATCAATGGATGGTGAAACAGAGTTAAAATTTTGGGTCAGTAACCTAAAACCTCGACTTTGTTGCTCACTCTATAGATGCTGTCTGACCTGATGAATATTTCCAATATTTCCTGTTTTACTTCAGGCTTTAAGCATTTGCAGTATTTTGCTTTATGTTTACTGACATCAAGGCTTGTTGTACACTGCATTGTCCAAGAAAAAAGTTCAACAAGAGGTACATTATGATTAATGCTACTCTGGGATCACATTCGGAGCACAGCCAGAGGAGCTCAGTGACAGAGTTAGTTTTGCCAAACAAATGGATTGAACTCAAGTATTTGCTGATCTGACAGGAGATTGCTCAGACTGGGTACTACAAATATACATAGTCTGAAACTTGACTGGGGAAATTCATATCCTTACAGGCTGAACCTGGAAGGCAGACATGTGGAAGAGTAAAATGAAGGTGATCCTCCAACTTTCATTAGTCAACCTAAAAATATTTGGCTTAGCCACCTCAGAGTGCATCGTAAAATGTATGATTAAACATTTCTACAACATAATATGCATGATGTCCAGTATAGGATGTGGATTGATCTGATTCAACATGGGACCACAAGCAGTAGTGCGGCGGAGTCCGTAATGAAAGCATAAAGTATTTTACAGGGGCCAAAGACACTGGCTTTTGTCGGGTGTGAGTTATGATTCATCCAAAGCTGGAACTTGGAGAGTATGAGGTAGTGCAGAGTGGAGAAATATAGTTGGCACATGTGGCAGCAGCTCTTAAGCCTGTACATGGTAGTGTAGTGAGTAAGTTACTGGACTGGCAGCCAGAGTTCTGGAATGTTGATCCAGAAACATGGATTGAAATCCCACCATGGTATCTATGTTCTCTTAATTCAAAATAATTAAATGTTCATGAATGAAAAGCTACAGTCATTCATGATGATCATAAAACTTCCAGATTGCTGTAAAAACACATCTGTGGTTTATTAATGTCCTTCAGAGAAGGAAGTGTGCCATTGTTACCTCTATGTGATTCCAGACTCAACAATGTGGTTGATTCTTTCAACTACCTTCTCAGTTCAAGGGCCATTAGGGATGTCCATATCCCACGAGTAAATTTGAAAAATATTGTGTAACCAGGTGCAGTGCACGCTTGACTAAGAGGAGGAGTTAAGGATTGTACCTACCTGGGCATTTCTAAGGGTGGGAAGCGAAACCGTTGCAGGAAATCCTTTGGCTATCATTAGGTATGAGTACACAAGGAAAGGGCAATCCCATTATTTTAGACAATAATGTTCAAGTTTTAGGGAAAGATATGGGGATCAACTGTGTCAAAGGCTGAAAAGACCAATTTAGTAGGAATGATGTTCGAGGAGGAGGTGGTGGGTTCCATGGATTTGATGAGCTTAGGCTATAACTAAAGCTATAGGAAACACTAGTCAGCCAAGGTTTCAAAGAGAGGAGAGAGGTGAGGAGGGACGAAGTGTTTCATAGGCAGATAAAAAAATAAAGAACCCTGAGTGGCAGTTATGAGCAAGTTGTTCTTGAATCAGCAGCAATCTAGTATTGCCTGTGCATTGCATGCTTTTTCCTCAATTCAGTTCCTTTGAGTTCAAAGGAGACAAAATTTGGAATCAGAGTACAACATGCAGATACTTATTTAATGCTAATGATTCAAGGGCAAATTTCTTCCTGGGTGTTTCCTGTCTTGGTCGCACAAATCTCCACAAGTTCCTCTCATGGGTTCAGCCAGAGGAGTCCTTCAGAAGGATGTGGGGAAGTGCTGAAGGAGACTGTTGGTCGTGAACTAAATAAACTGGCAGCTAACTTTGATGTTTATGATGATCCTAGTGTAAGAGACACCCTTGTCAGAGGAAGATAAAGACCTTTAGAGCTTACTGAATTTGCTGAGACATGACCAAGATATTAATGAACTGGATATGGACATAGTTCTGCCTCTTGAATTTTAGGGAAAGTAAACGAGGGTTTACGGGGGTAAAATGTCAAAATGTGAGAACATGATTTTTTTGCTTATGACACTCAGTGTTTTCAAATGCTCACCTCCAAGTTGTCTTGTGTCCATCAGACTTGCACCTAGCTCAATTGGTATGAAATTGCAGAACAATCATGAGTAGAATGAGTTAACTTACTTTTGCCTGATTCATCAAAGATAATTTTGACACAGGGATGCATTCTAATGATACTTTATTCATATCATCTCAGTTAAAACAATGAATCTAATTGCAAGACTACTCATTGAGAATTGCAATAGGCACTTAGATAGAGGTTATTAATTGACAGAGTATAAATTATTATAGGCACAAATGGAAATTAAGTCTATCACGGTATCTCAGCATAAAAACTAATTACAACCTGGCCCTTTAGATAGATTGACATGTGGCCCAGGTATTTAACTTCTTTGAAGATGCTTTGCTTCTGAGGTTGACTGTGATGAATCACTGCTGGTGCCATGTTCTTTCTTAGTTATAATCTGCCCATCCTGACTAAACCAACCTTGCATATATGTGTTAAAAAAATTAGGTGTCTTAAATATTCTCTTATGTTAATTGGCATTTGTGTTGCATATGCAGTCTGACCATCCTACAGTCAGGAGTAAGCTGGTTCTACTCAATATTTTATCAATATTTTATGCAGGGGCATAAGAAATATGGGCCTCTGCACTAGATTTTGGGTCTCTTATTTGTGCACTTCTTTAGTTTTATTGATAAATAGTCTGAAAATACTGCTGTGAGTCAAGTCATATCTGAACTGTTAAGCTACATAATTTTACAGTTTACATGTGGTTATATGAGGTAGTAGATATAGCTGACTCTCCCTGTTTCACTTCCACCAACACATGTAAACAATATAAATTGTACTACACTACCCTGTAATAGTGGACTAACTTATTTTTTTCAGCTTCCTAGTTCTTAACTTGTTCTGGCCTTACAATGAACTTTCCCTTGAGACCAGCCCCTCTCTACAGACTGAAGTGGCCTGACTTTAAATGTTGCTTCACCATTTTTCTCCCTGTATTTCAAGGATGTGTCCCTTGACTGGATTTAAAAGTAGTCTGTCAACCAAACTAGATTCCAAGAGTACTGTATATTCTCGCCAGGCAACTCATAAATGGATAGATCACCATGAAGAAAAATGGAGCGTATGGTCAATAAAAAAGATAAGTTCTACTGACTAAAGAATTCTGTTTCACATACTTCACCTTAATCCTAATCAGCATTTCCCAGCTTTGCTATTCTGTGACTTTAACACATTCAAAGCCACTTCTAACTTAATGTCTCATTTAAAATATAAATGACTCCAACATCCTCCCCTGGAAGCATTATCAGGAATCCTGAAATGCAACTGTGCCTCTTTACATTGCTGCATGCCATCTGGTATGGTGCTTTGAGAAATGAATTTTTAAGCGTAACTGTGATACATTTTACAACATTTGCAACACTTTACAACATAACTTTCATTCGATAAAACCTTTAACCTTCGATAATCTTTTTACCTTTTATCCTTTATCTGTGCAAGACTGTTTGAAGGAATCTTCACAACCCTAATATCTGCACTTTCCAAATGTTTCCTTGCACTCCTTCAAAAACTCTTACTTGTTCAGCTATTCTCTAGACTCATCAGAAAAATAAACAATCAAGGGATCCATGGAAAAGTGACAATTTGGATCCAAAATAGGCTGTAATGATAGTTGCCAATAGATGTTTTAATAACTGGAATGCCATACGTGACGGGGTTCTCAACGCGCTGCATTATTTCTCTTGCCTTTCATGGTGAATATAAATCAACGATTTAGATTTAATTACAGAGGCCATGACTTGGAAGTTTGCGGAAGAAACAAGAATTGACCATGTAGTTACAACTAATAGTGAGTCTGCAGATTGTGGAAATGATCAATGGATTGGTCACGTGTGGAGAAACATGGCAAATGGATTTCAGTCTGGACATGTTGGGAGGTCAACATGTTACAGCTGTACAATACGTTGGTGAGACTGCACTTGAGGTACCATGTGCAGTTCTGGTCGTCTAGCAATAGGAAAGATGTTATTAAACTGGAAAGGGTGCAGAAAAGGCTCACAAGGATGCTACTGGGCTTGGAGAGCTTGAGTTATAAGGAGAGATCAGATAGGCTGGGGCTTTTTTTTCCTGGAGGGGTGACCTTATGGAGGAATATAAAATCATGAGGGGCATAGAGAAGGTGAATGGTCACAGTCATTTTTCCAGGGTAGGGAAGTCTAAAACTAGTGGGCATAGGTTTAAGGTGAGAGGGGAAAGAGTTAAAGAGGACCTGAGGGGTGGGTTTTTCACACAGAGGGTGGTGGGGATGTGGAATGAGCTACCGGAGGAAGTGGTAGAGGTGGGTACAGTTATGACATTTAAAAGGCATTTGGACAGGTACATGGATAGAAAAGGTTTAGAGAGAGATGGGCCAAACGCAGGCAAATGGGACTAGCTCAGGTAGGCAACCTAGTCAGCACAGACGAGTTGGGCTGAAGGGCCTGTTTCCGTGCCGTATACCTCTCAGTATAAAATTTTCATTTGGGGAAGATAAACAAGATAAGGGATATGTTATATGATATGGATGCAGAGAGCGTAAAGGAAAAGAAGGAAGTACAAGTGCATAGATGTTAAGTAGTAGCACAGGGTAGATAGAATGATATAGGAGCCATTGGGTTACTTTCCTCCTTCATTGACTGAGGTGAACAGAGAAGATTTGACAGAACTGTATTAAAGTCCAAGAAAGCAACAGCTGGCGCATTACTTTTCGTCTTGGTCAAATCCATATAAGAAGAATGTGATAGTACTAAAGTGAGATCAGAAGAGATTTACATGGCCTGGAGTGGAGAATTTTCATCATGAGGAAAGAATGGTCAGGCTTGGGTTTTCCCTTTTGGAAGATAGGGACATCTAGAAATTGAAGGTCAGCTGCTTGTACCTGCCCCTTTACCTCAGCACCACCCCCCGCACAAATGACAAATCCCTTGATTCCCTTAATATTCAATAATTTGTCCATCTCTGCCTTGAATATATTCAGCAACTGAGCCTTCACGGCCCTTTCATTGATTTCTGGTGAAGCATTTTTTTTCTCAGTACAAAATAGCTAACCCCTTATCTTCAGACTGTAATCCCTGGTTTTGGATTCCCTAACTGGGCAAAACATTAGCTCCACATCTATCATATCATGCATTTAGTATATTTCAATGACAGCACCTCTCATTCTTCTGAACAGAAGAGATCATGGACCCAGTCTATTTAATCTCTCCTCATAAGGGAATATTCCCCCGCCTCTGCCAACCCAGGAATCAATCCAATAAATCTTTGTTGCATTCCCTCTGTTGCAAGTGTAGCCTTCCATTAGGTCAGGAGTCCAACCTGTATGCAATATACCAGATGCCGTTTCACTGGGGTCCCATATAATTGCAGTGAGATGTAAGCTTTGTATCATCAGCAAACTTGGATATATATTACTTGGTCTCCTCATCCAAACAGCTGAGGCCCTAGCATTGATCCTGCAGCACTGCACTAGTTACAACTAAAGAATGACCAGTTTATTCCTTATCTCTGCTTTCTGTCCATTTATCTATCCTCAATCCATGCCAGTATATCACTCCCAATCTCACGTGCTTTAACTTTGTTTAACAACTTCTTGTGTGTCAATTTACTGAAAGCCTTCTGAAAGTCCCAGTACATAACCAGTCACTTCCCCTGATCTATTCTGCTGGTTAAAACCTTAAAATACTTTAGCAGATATGTAAAACATGATTTCCCTTTTTTAAATCTATGCTGATTCTGCCTAATCCTATTATTATTTTCTGTGCGCCCTGTTACCTCTTCCTTAATAATAGATTCTAGACACCTTCTCTTCCATTGATGTCAGGTTAACTTGTCTGTAATTCTCTGTTTTCTCTCCCTCTTTTCTGAAATGATGTGGTTACATTTGCCACTTATAAATATGTGGAAGCCATTCAAAAATGGTAGATAATAACCAGTGCATGTAAAATCTCCAGCAAAACTGTTTAATACAGGTCATCAGTTCCTGGGGAATTATTGGCTTCCAACACCATTAATTTCTCCACTGCAACTTGCTAGTTTTTGAATTCCTCATTCTCTCTAGACAGGTTATCCTCCAGTATATCCTGAAGAATGTTAAGGGGATATTTTACTGAGTTATAAAATAATTAAGTACCCAGCAAGGTTGGATAGGGAGGACCTATTTCCCTTTCAGGGAGATCATTACTGAGAGAAAGGGCGATAGAGAAAGAAACCCTCATCCTGTTGGTTGGATACGCCCCAGCAGTGCCAGAGTCTGCAAGGTTACAGAACAAAGACTGGGAAGTGGGATTAGACTGGATAGCTCTTTTTAGCTGGCATGTGTATGATGGTCCAAATGGTATTCTTCAGTGCCATTAATTTCCATGAATTTGGTGGCACTTTTTCAGTTCCAAAGCTTTTTTACCTGCCTGTCTCACTTGCCTTTTTAGGCAAATGCATAGCTTTACATTCTACCATTAACTAGGATGAACCCATCCCAGGGCTAAATCTTTAGGCCTGAGTGAAGTAGAGATATCTCAAGTTAACTATCAATAACTTGAGTTAACCAGTCCTTCACACCCTTTGTCATTCCCTAACAATTAACTGCAAGCCAGAGTCCTTTATTCTGATTTTGACGTTCTCTTTCAAGCCCTTTCGTTCAGCTCATGTTTATGTTCTTGACCTCTTCACACTTAAGTCAATTATTTAGTTAGCCTTTCAAATTTGTGTTTGGCTGGTTCATATCATATGTAGCTTTAACTTAGTTAATTGCTGGACTAGTTTGTCCACTTTGGGTCCAAATTGAATTTCTCCCCAAAATTTTCACAGAAATTGTGTTTAAAATGTTCAGCTGCCTTTTCAATTGCCTTCTTGTTACATAAAGCTATTTCAAAACTTCTGATAGTTGAAATCTTCCTACTGCAACACAGGATGGATATCCTGCAGAATATACACAATGTATCAGAAGTAATCTATTTTCCAAATTCCAGTGATATCTCTTTCACTAGCATCTACATTCTCCTCATAACACTTAATTAGCTGATTAATCATTTGGAAGTGAGCAAAAATGCATCAAATTTTAAGTGTCTTTATATCATGTAAAAGTCTAAGATTCATCAAAATATTTGGTTAAAATAAATGTCCATAGTTTATTACTACTGGACTTACTTGTAATTGTTGTATTAATGATAGATCAAGCATCTGAAATTTCCAGCTTTGAATTGCAGCAGATGCCACGTTGACAATAAGCATCTGCAAAATTCCAAGATACCTCCTAGGTTGAGACTTGCACTGTGCTAAATTAATGGTATCAATTTTGTTTTGTGGTGATGAGGTTTCATACTTATGGCCATCTGTCACATTGTGAAATGTAATGGGTTCTAATTCTTAATATAGTAGAAAATAATCATGAGATTTAGTTTCAATTAGAACTAGGTATCAAGTAACTGATTTTATCATCCCCTTGTTTTTATGATATGCATAAAATTGGAATCCACATCGTCTTATGTTTCATTTGATACAGTGTCCTTGATCATAATCGAAGGTACTGCTTGAATTTGCATAGCTTCTTTATTTGAATTTTCCCTCCAAATGCATATATAAAAATTACTTCTGTTTTCCCTTCAAATCATTTGTGTCTTCTTTCAGTTTGAGTTTATTTTTAAAGTTTTTTTTAAATAAAGAGACTCAATGATTTTGTTCACAGTTAATTTGTGACCTTACGTATGGTTTCTGATTCTAATGTGATTTTGTTGTAGTCTAACATTAGTTTACCCATCAATGTAATGCAGCAAATCATGGGATTTTGATGCATTAAGTCTCAGGTAAGGCATAAAGCAGCAATATTTGCCATGAGGGGGTCCAAGACATTGTGCATAGTAAACAATGGAAGAGAAGATATGTAGAATCTATTATTATGGAAGAGGTAACAGGGCACACAGAACATAATAATAGGATTAGGCAGAATCAGCATAGATTTATAAAAGGGAAATCATGTTTTACACATCTGCTAAAGTATTTTAAGGTTTTAACCAGCAGAATGGATCAGGGGAAATGACTGGTTGTTATGTATTGGGACTTTCAGAAGGCTTTCAGTAAAGTGACACACAAGAAGTTGTTAAACAAATATTTTAAGCATTTAAGCAAGTTCTAGTTGTCATTTAAAAAAAATATTTGTTCTCCCCCATGTCTGCGTGGTTTTCCTCCGGGTGCTCCAGTTTCCTCCCACATTCCAAAGACGTACAGGTTAAGAAGTTGTGGGCATGCTATGTTGGCGCCGGAAGCGTGGCGACACTTGCGGGCTGCCCCCAGAACACTCTATGCAAAAGGTGCATTTCGCTGTGTATTTTGATGTACATGTGACTAATAAAGATATATCAGCATCATTTTAAATATGCTAGTAAGTCTTTCCTCTGCTGTCTCCCGCTCTTGCATAGAGTGTAGATTGTGGAGAAAATGTGCTGGGCAGTAGCTCAAGGGAGGGGTAGAATTGATCAGCAGCGAAGTTCTGGTAGAGGCAATCTAGAGGGGACAAAGACTGGGGTGGAATGGGGTGAGGAAACCAAAATAGACATACTTGAAGAGGTTACTGCTGGAGAGATGATTTGGGGTGAGGGTAAGATGCTGAGAAGATGATTGGAGAAGCAGAGAACATGATTGAGGAAGTCAAAGAATAGCAATAGGATCAGGAGGGAGAGTTGTGAAGATATCTCAGTGGTCAACAGCAGGAAATGGGTGATCATTAACAGTGACATTAAGGAACAAATCTAATTGGAAGGAGTTCCACTCCTTCAGCCCCTGCCCATCTCCCCACCACCAACGCCCCAAACCTCTTGTCCTGGAGTGATTTAAATGATAAGATGTGTAGAAATTAGATCGATTTACTCCCAATTTTTTGGAGCTATTGCCCATTTGCAGCCCTCCTGACAAAAATCAGAGTGCAAGGGTGCAACCGACGACCACTGTGGAAAAGTCTCAATAGAAGCAAGAGCAAGTCATGCCAGTTTGTTGCTTTTCTCACTGTTTAAAGGTACACTCCGCTGATATTGTGAAAACTGATAAGGCAACTTCAGAACTCTCTGCAGACTGCTCATCTAGTGTGCTTAAATAAACAGTGGGTGCTTTGTTTTTTCCCAGCATTTAGCCATTGAGAAGTTCATGCAATAAGTGCCTCTATAGTGACACTGCTAACAGCAGTCTGTTACTGAAGCCATCATTATGGCCTGGGCTGACCATTCTGGTGGGTTGGGACAAAGATATGTTCATCTGCACCAAGCCTATTTGCGGTTTCACATCCTTCCTGGACCTCTCCAATGAACAATGCATTTGCAGGTCAAGCTTTCCAAGGCTGAGATACTGTATGTTACATTCTTCAGGAAGACCTTCAGCTGTGTTCTTGTGCCTGGACTGTATTCTTCATAGTGGTTGAGAACATGTTGACTCTGAACTTCCTTGCCAGTCAGTCACAGCAGACCTCTGCTGTGCCTCCCATTTGCTGCTCACTGCAGCATTAGAGAGAACACCCAAACACTATATTGATTGAAAAATCATCCACTTTGATTTCAGTGAGGAGCAGGTGGCATCTTAGGTAGTGGGAGCTGCAGGAGTTGCTGGCTGCCTGTGAGTGCAGGTGACCAATGAATGCATTCATGCCCATAAGGGCTACTATAATAACATGGCCCTCTTAATGAAAGCTGTCCACTCTGTTATCCTGTCATCCTTAGGGAGATTGGGATGGGGGGGGGGGCGCGCGGGGTGACATGGGCAAAGGCTATCGTCTACTTCTCTGGTTACTCATCAATTTACAGTCCTACCGCAGCAGGTGAATGCTAATAGAATGAGAGTCGTGGAAATGAGAACTCTTGAAAATTAAAACAAAAACTGCAGATGCTGGAAATCTGCAATAAAGCCAGAATGTATAGGAAGCACTCAGCTGGTCAGGTGTATCCGAGGAGAGAGAAAGTTAACGCTTCAGGACAAAAGCCCTTCATCAGTTTCTTTTTCCACAGACACTACCGGACTTGCTGAGTGTTTCAAACTTTTTTTTTGTTTTAATTTAATTAATTGCCCTTGGTAATTTAAAAGTGAAGTTCCATTGTCTGCATCATTCTGTGGGGGTTTCTGTGGCGGTACATTAATCAGGTGCGGAGATTTCACCCTGGTGTGCTACACGCTTCACGACCCTGTCGACTGAAGACAGCAGCTGGTGCCAGAGGAAGAGCTGCACGCAGACCCAGAGCCTGAGGGGCACGAGACAGAGCCTGGAGAGCAGTAGGAGCAAGATGAGCAGGAGGACAAGAAAAGCAACAAGGGGAAGTCCCAGATGAACAGCAACAGCCTCGGCTCACAGCAGAACAGAGGAGGGAGGCGTTGTCTGCACAGGCTGTAAGATCCTCTCTCATAGAGAGAAGCTTTTCATAAGGAGGCTGCTAAGTAAGAATCCCCAAGGCAGACTGAGTTGCCATCCCACGTTACATTCCTTAACACTAAAAATTTGTCAGTGATCAGCTGGAAGGGCTCAGATAACACACAATAATCTTTCACACCCTTCTTTGCAGGAAAACCAGCAATAAGAGTGATTCCCTGATCTAAGAATTTAAATAGATTTCTGGAAAATCTTTTTCTTGATGAGTAACACCTAGTTTAAGTGAATCTGACCTCAACATAAAATACACCTTTTTGGATGAGCTGCTCTCTGCATATATAAACCTGTTTGAAGCATTGGCCCCTTCGGACTGCTCTCTTCATCAATGGTGGGATAGTTAACATTGTAGCAGCTGAGAGCCCAATGCACATAACAACATATTCATCAGATTGGCATTCATCAGGTTATAGAGCTATACAGCACAGAAACAGGCCCTTTGGCCCAACTCATCCATGCTGACCAAGGTGCTTTCCTGAACTAGTCCCATTTGCCTGCATCTGGCCCATATCCCTCTAAACCATTCCTATCTGTGAACCTGTCCAAATGTCTTTTAAACTTTGCAATTGTAGTCACTTTCACAACTTTCTCTGGAGGTTCATTCCATATACCCACCACATTCCGTGTGAAAGACCTGCCCCTCAGGTCCCCTTTAGATCTTTCTCCTCTCACCTTAAACCCATGTTGTCTCGTTTTAGAATCCCCTACCCTGGAAAAAAGACCTTCCATCTCACCTATGCTCCTTGTGATTTTATAAACCTCTGTAAGGTCTCTCCTCAGCCTCCTTCGCTACAGTCCCAGCCTATCGAGTCTTTCCTTTAAACTCAAGCTCTCCAATCATAGCAACATCCTCGTGTTTCTTTTCTACACCCTCTTGAGCTTAATGACATCCTTCCTACAGTATGGCAACCAGAACTGCACATAATTCTCCAGGTGCAGTCTCACCAACATCTTGTACAGCAATAACATGACATCCAAACTCTTACACTCATGGCCCTGTCCAATATGCCTTCTTCACCACCTTGACCATCTATGTCACCACTTCCAGGAAACTATGTACTGCTGTTCTACAACACTCCCCGGGGCCCTGTCATTCACTTTGCATGCCCTGCCCTGGTTTAAGTTCTTAAAATGCATCACTTTGCACTTGTCTGAATTAAATTCCATCCTGCTCTCCTTTTGCCCACTTTTGCAGTTTATTAAGATCCTGTTGTAACCTTAGACAACCTCCTTCACTATCCACCACAGCAATAATTTTGGTGTCATCTGCAAACTTACTAATCATGCCACCTACATTCTCATCCAAATCGTTTCAAGCAAGTGAAAACCACATTTATTCAGCAATGAAAAATCCCTCAATGACCCCCACTGCAAATTCATTTTTGATTGTTACACCAACTAGCCATTTCAATGTACTCAACGGGGTAGAACTGATGAACGATCAGCAAGAGAAGCTTAATATTTAACTCATGTCACAACTATTGGATCTGATCATTGTTTTGTCCTGCTTTCCTTTACAAGCAATAACTTTTCATTCACCTATCCTTGTCTCCTTCAATCACTCACATAAAGGGCGGTGGGGATGGGAGGCAGCGGGAGAATGGGAAATGTAAAGCAAGTGTGACTGTATACAGTATTTCCTTACAACATGGAGGGAGGCCATTTTGGCACGTCACATCTGTGCCAGTTCACAGAGCAATCCCATTCCCTGTCTAATTTTCCATGCAATCTCACCATGTGATCTCCCTCATATTCCTCTGCTTCTTGTATGAGTCCTTGTTTCAGTGGTGGACCGTGCATTGTAAGAATGGAAGAATGGGGATTTAAATCCTTCATACAGCAATCAACCTGGTGTAGCTCATCATATCCAATTGTTGCCAGAATAATGTGAGATCTATGGTATGAATCTACTTATTTCACAATTATTTGGCCTGCTATATTGAGACTATAATTTCTAGCAGGAAAGCATCACTCAATGTCAAGCAACAGTCAAGATTTCTCTTGTGTATGTTGACCAAACAGGTACGACATCCACAACCTTTCCAAGGGAAGCATGGTAGGATCTTCAGTGATGCCAGCAGCTGTCATACTAGTGTCACTATTCTCAACATTATGAAGGATATTTTCCCTAAATAAGGATGCATTTAAAATGTGCTAGTGTTTCGAGAATCATTTATGACAAGGTGGCAACAAATCAAAAATCATTGCATTTGTCCCTGAGTTTTGGCACCCGAGTACATTTCCTATTTGACAAGCATGTATATGAGTCCTGATGTCCTTGCATTATGTCAGAGTGAATCCTTAGTGGCTATAGTTTAGCTCCTAGAATGCTGTTTTCATTTCCATTAATCCACACGGACGCACTTGATGACCCACAAGGAGCTGTTTTCCTACATGAGCTGGCATCAGGCTGCTGCCCACATAACTGAAGGAGTGTTTTGGGCTGGCAGGCTGTGGGGTGTGGGAGAGCATGCAGCCTGAGGGGCCATGGTGTAAAGTAAGTTAGTGTCCTTGTGCAAGGTGATATCGATGTCCTGAAGCTGTCACCAGATGACCTCTCAAGGGACTGGAGTAGACAATGGTGCATTGAGCTCCTGGCATGAAAACCGATCTACCAAGCTCCGGAACCAGAGTTACAGCATAGAAATCTCAAATCAGAAGTGTCTGGGCCCTGTTATCTTAAAACTTCTCCTCATTTTCAGGTCATTATGCGGTCTGATCAGGTGAGTTGTGAGGGCTCTTGCAGAACAGAGACTAGAAGGCATCTGCCAGATACCTGCTCCTGTTGCAGTGACCTGCTCAAAGGTAGCATCTCTCTGTCCATGCGGCATCTCTTTGCTCTTGAGAACCATGAGCTGCTCAATGATTGTATCCTTGTGTTCAATAACATTAGCAATCTACTCAGAAATGTTGCTCAATGGGAACAGTGATCTGCTCACCAACGGCTTTTCTCTGGTCAGTGAGGACATCGAATTACTCCCAGTTGGAATATCACTGCTCTTGAAAAGCTTTAAGCTGCTCCCTTGTAGCAGGATCTTGCTGAGGATGCAGAGAAGACTTCCTGTGACATCTATCTGTGCCTCAACAGCAGACACCAGCTGCACCAGTTCAAGATGTTGTTGATCTGGGAGCATTTGTGGACAGTGAGTGCAGAAATCATGAGTGAATAGGACTTGGTTGAATCAGTATATGGGCAGGCACGGTAGTGTAGCGGTTAGCATAATGCTATTACAGCACCAGCGTCCCGGGTTCAATTCTGGCCGCTGTCTGTAAGGAGTTTGTACGTTTTCCCCGTGACTGCATGGGTTTCCTCCGGGTGCTCCGGTTTCCTCCCACATTCCAAAGACATAAGGGGTTAAGAAGTTGTGGGCATGCTATGTTGGTGCCGGAAGCATGACGATACTTGCGGGCTGCCCCCAGAACACTCTACCCAAAGATGCATTTCACTATGTGTTTCGATGTAGATGTGACGAACAAAGAAATCTTATCTTATGGACGTAAGAGTTTTGGATACATTTAAATTTAAAGAGAGTATGGGGGTAATTAAGAGAGTGTTGGTATAATCAAGACTACACATAACAAAGAATGGTTGAGGTATCAAATGGAGATGAGTTGAAGGAGATTGGAGCTGAGTTCTGCTAAGAAGGTGAAAATAGGCAGTCTTTGTGACTTAGCTAAATAGTCTTCAGCTTATCCCAGTGTCAAGTATGACAGCAGAGTTACCAACAGTTCAGACATCTTCCAGGGAGAGGAATGGTTTGCAGTGGTGCCAAAGATCATGGCTTTGAACTTCCCAATATTTGAGAAAATTTCTGCTTATACATGAATGTCAGTCAAACAATCCGACAATTTAGAGACCCTGGAGGTATCTAGGTGCAATCCACAGACTGCCATGATGGGCACTAAATATTGGCCAGTTTTAAAACTGCAAAGGAGAATACAACCAATCTTCAGCACAGGAAAGATCATGTTTATTCTAGTACAGCTCTCTTCATATTATTTGAGAAGCCCCAGAATGCTTTTCCATCAACAAGTGTGCTTTGGCATTGTAGTAGTTTCCCAGGAAAGCAGGGCAGCATATATGAACACAGTCAGATCTTACAAATTGATCAACAATAAGTAGCCTGATAAACACTGATGTGGTTACAGCTCAGGAAGAATACTCCTAGTTTATTTTCATTTTGTCCATGGTGATCCTGAACAACCATCTAAATAGACATGCAAAATCTTGATTTATGATTTCATCTGACACATGAGATTTCCAACAGTGCAGCACATCATTGAGCCTGCAGTTATATGAGGGCTGTTAGGACAAAAACAATTTCTGGAGCTTGGGAATCCTAGGATGAGGGGGGCATTATCTTGGAGGATTAGCAAAACATTTCTAAACACAGAGGGTGGTAGAAGTTTGTTGGTGGGTTAATTTGTTGGTAGGCAGGTTAGTAGGTCAATTAGCCACTGTAAATCGCCCCTGGAGTGTAGATGAGTGGAAAAACCTGGGGGGAATTAATGAGAATGTGGAGGGAATGAAAAACGTGATGAATGTAAGTTTAGTGTAAATGGGTGGTTGATGGTCGGCATGGACTTGTGGCTGAAGGGCTTGTTTCTGTGCTGCATCTCTCAATGACTCCATGACCTGTTTCTTTATCTTGTGTGGAATAAATTGAACATTGAATTTACTGAAAACTTTTTGGGACCTCAGAAAGACAAGGACGGCTGACTTAGGACATGTGGTTAAAGCTGGTTGAAGACGCTTAAGCTTCTATTTGAACATGTGAGCTGAGTTCTCCTACCCTTGAGGATGGACATGCTTGTAAAATTGCCTCTTCCTGTTAGTTCCAATGTCCCAACCCATGAGATTTCAGATTGTAATGCACAGTGCCTCATGGATTCAAATCTTGAGCTGCTACATCTGTTCTTAACCCAACTCAGTTAGCACAGCAGTAGCGCCACATGACATAATGGAGGATGCCTTCAATGAGAAGGTGGAACGGCCTGCAGGAGGGCTATAAGGTAACTAATACTACTACCAATCACTTATATTGATGAGGATAAGATAAAACAGCAATTTCCTCATACAGTTTTCTCCCTGGTGGTAGCTATGCAAAGTCTCTGCTGGATAAACTGGTGATATTACCACAGTCACCTTTAGTTAAAAAAAATTCATGGAATACCCAATACATGGTTCATTCTGTAGACTTATGATGCTTCCATTGAAGAAGGGTGATAAGTGGCAGCAGGAGCTTTCCTGGTTGATAATTTGCCTAAAGCCACGAGACATCATGGGATTTAGAGACACTGCTGAGGATACAATTCTTTTAATTTAGTCAAAATTCTCAAACTACCTCCTTGGGATTTGAACCCACTTTGCCTGGATTAGTTGTTAAGTAATGTAACCACCATGATACAATATCTGGTATGAGGCACTTCAGCAGATTTAAATAGGATATTCTGAAAGCTGGATTAACATAGTTCAAAGCCTAGTTTTGTAAATGAGAAAATTATATGGATTGTAAATCCTTTGTTCCAATTTGAAAATAATTTGTAGAAGTTTATGTGGTTACCTTTTGATCCTTGCTCATGGTCCAGTTTTCTCAAGGACCAATATTAACGTTAAGCCATGGAAAAAAAATGAAACTTTCTTTCTGTCAGACTGTAGAATTAAAACAAATAAAACAGCTGCTTTTGCTGAATAAAGTTTATTCCTAAATTTATATATTGGAGTATTCAGCCTGCTTTTCCAATATTTTTATTTTAAGTTGATACTTTAGACATCAGTTTGATCTTTACATAACTAATAATTAAAAATGAATATGTCTGTCATTATGAATTTTCATTAATAATTTCTATTTAAATATAGTAAGTTGTCTGTGTTAAAGAACTGTGGTATTTCAATATTAGTAAATGCTGCTTGGACTGACCTGAACCAACTGGCTGGAGCATTTACCGAAATATTTGACCTCTGGCTTCTGCAGTCTGAGGTTCCCACCTGCTTCGAAAAGGCACCTACTGTACCAGTGCCCAAGAAGAGTGTCGCGACCTGCCTCAATGACTACCGTCCAGTAGCACATCAACCGTAGCAGAGTGCTTCAAATGGTTGGTTATGGCGCAAATCAACTCTTCCCTCAGAGGTGACCTGGATCTGCTCCAATTTGCCTACTGCCACAACAGGTCAACAGCAGATGCGATTTCTCTGGCTCTTCTGCTCTGGACCATCTGGATAACAGGAAAACATATATCAGGCTGCTGTTTAGCACATAGCCGAATGGTTGAATGGAAGTAGCTGTTCTTGAACCTGGTGGTGTGGGACTTCAGGCTTCTGTACCTCCTGCCTGATGGTAGCTGTGAAAAGATGGCATGGCCTGGATGGTGGGGATCTTTGACAATGGATGTTGCCTTCTTGAGGCAGCACCTCCTGTAGATACTACCAATGGTGAGGAGGAATGTGCCCGTGGGCAGAGTCCACTGCTCTCTGCAGCTTCTTACGTTTCTGCGCATTCAAACTGCCATACCAGATCATGATGCAACCAGTCAGGATACTTTCAACAGTATATCTTTAGAAGTTTAAAGTGTTCGGTGACAAGCTTAACCTCCTTAACCTCCTAAGAAAATAAAGACATGGGCGCGCTTTCCTTATGGTTAAGGCCCCCCACCCCCAAGGAATTTAAAGCTGCTGACTCTCTCCACTGTCGATCCCCCAATGTAGACTGATGCACGTTCACCCTCCTTCCCCTTCCTGAAGTCAATGATCAGCTCTTTAGTTTTGCCAATGTTGAGTGTGAGGTTGTTGTTGCGGCACTGCTCAACTAGTACTATCTTGCTGCGGTAAGCTGACTCATTCCCACCTGTGATTTGTCCAACAACAGTAGTGTCATCGGTGAATTTGAAGGTGGCATTGGAGCTGTGCTTAGCCACACAGTCATGTGTGTATAGAGAGTAGAGCAGGGGGCCAAGTATGCAGCCTTGAGACGCACCTGTGTTGATGATCAGCGTGGAGGAGATGTTGTTACCAATCCTCACTGATTGAGGTCTGCTGATGAGGAAGTCGAGTATCCAGTTGCAGAGGGAGGTACAGAAACCCAGGTCCTGAAGCTTGATGATAATTTTGGATGGGATGATTGTGTTGAACGCCAAGGTGTAGTGGATTAACAGCAGCCTGACATATGAGTTCCTGTTGTCCAGATGATCCAGGGCAGAGTGAAAAGCCAGATAAATTGTATCTGCTGTTGACCTGTTGTGGGGGTAGGCAAATTGGAGCGGATCCAGGTCATCTCTGAGGGAAGAGTTGATTTGCGCCATAACCAACCTCTTGAAGCAATTTGCTATGGTTGATGTAAGTGCTACCAGACGGTAGTCATTGAGGCAGGTCACCACACTCTTCTTGGACACTGGTGCCTTTTTGAAGCAGGTGGAATCTCAGACAGCAGAAGTGAGAGGTTGAATATGTCTGTAAATACTCCAGTCAGTTGGTCGGCACAGATCCTTAGTACTTGGCCAGGTATGATGTCTGGACCAGACGCTTTTCGTGGATTCACCCTCTTGAAGGATGCCTGGATGTCAGCCTCAGAGATTGAAATCCAGGAGTGATGGGTCGCTGCTACTTATGCTACCCAATCTCTCCTTGTAGGAAGTTATATTGTGCAAGCTCTGCCACAGCTGCTGAGCCCTGCCACAGCTATCCATCTGTGATTCCAGTTTAGTTCAAAATTGCCTCTTTGTGGTCACAATGGCCTTCTAGAGGTCATACCTGGACTCTGGGTCATCAACCCCAAACGACACAGATCTAGCCCTCAGCAGATTACGAACTTCCTGGTTCATACAGGGCTTCTTCTGACGAATCCTTGAACATGGTCCAGTCCACCGACTCGAAGCAATCCGGAATTCGCTCCACTGCTTCTGCTGTCCAGCTCTTTATAGTCCTCTTCACTGGTGCCATGCTCTTCAGTCTCTGTGCGCAGGCAGAAGAAGCATAGTCAGGTGGTTGCATTTACCAAAGTGCCAGCAAGGGATAGAGCAGTAGGTGTTCTTGATGGTGGTATAGCAGTGGTCGAGTGTGTTGAGTCCTCTAGTACTGCAGGTGATGTGTTGATAGTAGTTAGGCAGAGACTTCTTCAAGCTGGCTTGATTAAAGTCTCCCACCAAGATATGACAGGCATCAGGGTATGCCGCTTCGTTCTTGTTGATTACAGCACTTAGTTCCTCAAGTGCTAGCTTGATGTCTGCCTGAGGTGAGATGTGGACTGCAGTCAGGATGATGGCGGAGAACTCCCACAGAAGGTAGAACAGTCAGTACTTCACTGCCAGATGTTCCAGGTCAGGGGAACAGAAATAGGACAAGACTGCTACGTCCATGCACCATGACGAGTTTATCATAAAACAGATGCCGCCGCCTTTTCATTTACCCAATGCTGCTGTCTGGTCCATACGGTGGATTGTAAAACCCTCGGCCTGGAGCACTGTTTCAGAAGAGTTGGGAGTGAACCATGTCTCGGTGAAACAGAATACACAGCAGCCCCTCATGTCCCTCTGATAAAGCAACCTTGCTCTGAGGTCTTCAATCTTGTTTTCTAATGACTGCACATTAGCCAGGAGGATGCTAGAGAGTAGTGGACTCTGCCCAATACATTGTGGGCACATCCCTCCCCACCATAGAAAGTATCTACATGAGGCACTGCTGCAAGAAGACAACATCAATCATCAAAGATCCCCGCCATCTGGACCATGCCATCTTCTCGCAGCTACCATCAGGCAGGAGGTACAGAAGCCTGAAGTCCCACATCATCAGATTCAAGAACAGCTACTTCCCTTCAACCATTTAGTTCTTGAACCAACCTGCACAGCTCTAGTTATTACCTCAATATTAGCAGCACTATGACCACTTTGCTCTACAATGAACTTTTTTTGTTCTATTTGTGTTCTTTCTTATATATGCTCATTTTTTGGGTTTTTTTTGTGAATGCTGAGTATCTGATGCTATGTGCCTGTGATACTGTTGCAAGTATGTTTTTCATTGCACCTGTGGATACATGTACTTGTGCATATGACAATAAAGAATAAACTTATCAAACTTAGACTTATCTTGCTGTGACTTCAGTTTGAAAGCCTTTGCACACCTTTAAAAATTAGGTATTGATTGAATACCTGTATCATGTAGATCTTTTCATATTTTTGCATCAACATATTTACAGTTTGCACTCTATACCAATGAATATGAATGACTGTAATGAGAATACAGTAATCAAATTAAGAGTTTCACATGATATTATGAATCATTAGAACAACGCTCAAGCAGTCTATAACTGGTTAATTAAGCACAAGTATTATATACGTAACTAACTTCCAGATTACTCTAGCCTATCTGATGCTTCATGCAAAATACACTTATAAAGTTTTATGCATTGTTTAAAATAACTTTTTAGCCAGTGTTTGTAGGGGGCTTGGCTGACATGTCAAGTACTGATATCCCATTGGAAGATTACAGTGAAAACAGTTACGATACTATTACTACAGACTGATATATACATATTCTGCAGCTGAAAATCCTGTAGTTCTCTTCCGATTGGAACAGACATGAGGGATCGAGTACCCTCCTGCGTCATAAACCTCCGATGATTCTATGTCTATGGTTCCATGCTGAAAAACCTAAAGAACAGTATGTCTTTGAAAATAATATTACACAGAGGTGAAGATATCAAGTAACCCATTGTAAATAATTTTAATTTTTTTTAATCAACAAAACAGATAATCACAAGACGAGGAATACAAGCTCAATAATTCTGTGCTGTTGTGGTGAAAGGCAATAATGCAAAATATTAATGACTATAAATTATTAATTTTATTTATGACTTTTTCCTCTCAAATCTCTGGAAAGAACTGCGAAATTCAGAATCCACAGCAGTGACATAGGGTAAAGAGTAGGCCAGTCAGTCTCTTAAGCCTATTCAACCACGGTTAGTTTGCAATTGATCTGTGCCTAAACTGCATTTACCCACTTGAAGAAAGGAATTCCACACAGACATAACTTGAGCACTATGGCCTGAAACTTCGCACAACACAGAGACGTTGTCTGAATTACTGTCAGAACTACATCTAAATTATCACCAATGGCCAATACTGCTGTCTCTAAAAATGGTGCAGTGGACTAAATTGAGGTATTCCGATGTCTGGAAAGGGACAGCTCATTGGATTCACTGTCCAATGCACTGAAAAAAATGATCTGTTAATGTCAACACATTCTACTTCTCTTCATTGCATACTTCAAACTGTAAGTTTTTTTTTCATGGGAAACGTGGCTTTGCCTAAGGAAACTGCAATCTGCTGTGAGTGTGAATAAAGGGAGCTTTGGAAATGGCCCAAACAGTTACTCGTTGACACCTGTTGTCTTCCCTGTGTCTCTTATTGTATTTGCGTTCACTTAGCTTCTAGCATTTCCAGACCACTTCTCTGCTCTGGTACATTAGGAGCCCATTCCTGATTTTCAGAGATTTGATTCAGCTCAGATGGGAAAACCAGTTCTCCTGTAACATGGTGAAATAGCAGTGGTGGAATCTTTGAACATAAATAAATGGATAACAGTGGTTCTGTGCAACCTACCTCAGGCTGTTTTCCTTTCACTCGTTGCCTCGCATCTTATCCTCAATCTCTCTAAAGGCAAAGAATGTTCCCAAATGAATGCCTATCACAGCTAGCAGGAGCTGTTTCCATTTCAGAGGTCAACTATCATTTAGAAGAAGGGAAAAGTGGGGAGTAATCTCAAAAATGGCAATAAAAAAAGTGAAATTTACAAAAAAGAGAAAACTAAAACAAACAAAAAAAATCCTCACGGCCTGCAAGATTAGAATCTAGAGGCTAGGGTATTAGTGTGGAAGTGGACCTGCCTCATGCTTATGGACTGTAGATGATGTTAGTTCAGCGTACAATTGCTGATAAATGTACTGGACATGTTTAAGTCTTTAATGCAATACTGGTATTCCAGAGTGCAGCCATTGCATTTTCAATACTCCATCCTGAATCTTCCAGCTCCCTGTTGGGTCTGGAGTCTGCATATGCAGTATAGACAGTCTCCCTAATAAACCTACATATCCTAAGCAACATTAATAGGGAAAACACATTGATGTGTAATTCCTTAGTACACTGTTTGGGGTATATTTGAAATTAAGCTCTAGTGTGAAAAGCAGTAGACAATTTGCACACAGCAAGGTCCCACAGACAGCAAAACGATATTGGCTGCATGGTTTGTTTTTGTGTGTTGGTTAAGGGGAAAATATCAGACAGAACACCAAGGACTTGTCCCTTGATTTTCTAGGATCTTTTATATCCACCTAAGATGACAGACATAGCCTTGGAGTAATGCCTCTTCTGAAATATGGCCTCTCCAACAGTGCACCATTCCCTCGGTACTGCGTCGGAACTTCAGCTTGAGTTAATGTGATCATCCCTCTGGAGAGGGATTGGAGCCCACAACCTTTTGACTCAAACCCGAGATTGCTACCAGCTGAATCACAGCTGACGCACTGTTTATAATTGAACTCATTTTATGTGAGCTCATAGCAGTGATGTTATGTTCAGGGTGCTACAGATAGAAAATGCAGGAGAGGGAAGTCATGGCTTAATTTGCTTAATTTCCATACTCTACTGCAATCATTAACCAGCTTTCATCAAATGATTTAACAAATATATTAATATTGTACAGGGAGAAATTTTGTGCGTATGTGTTAATCTACCTGTCACTAATAATGCAGAAAGCAATTTCAACGCTTTAGTCTCAAGAAACTCAAATTGTCTGAATGATATCACAACAGCAGGGTTGAATATCATCAAGAGTTATTGAGGACTGGGATGTGAGATAACTTTGAATGGAAGGTGTACAGTTAAAGTAGGTCTCAGACCTATTAATTCAGCCTGCTTTAGGCCACACTGAATAAATTTGTTGTTAATCATATCACTGCCAATGTTGAAAATTCTCCAACCATATTGATTTTTATGGTATTTTTGTAGTTTTGCATTGTCCATTTTGCCTTGTTGCTAACATACAACTGACACACTATCACATCAGAAAAGATTCAAATATTGCAAACAACGAACAGTCATAAGTAAAGAATTTGTTTCCAATGTTCATGATTAAATTACAAGCATAAGTTAGCAATTTTTTGTGTACTTTGTGTTCCCTTGTCATTTATGTTGGGCACAGTGATATACATAAGCTGATTCTGGGTGGTGTGATGTATCTATATTTCAGAGACAACATTAGCAATTCAGAGACGCATAGAGGATTTTTGAGAGTTTTCTGTCTAATGTTTGCCCCACATTGATAGTACTAATGTCATCCTTTGCAAACTTCATGACTTTAGTCAATAGCTGTAACGAGATAAAGCAATAGCCTAACTATTTAAATTAATATAAGTAGACTGAAATAATTACCAGCTTTAATTTGTGGCATTGAATAATATATTTGATCGCAGTGAAAGAACTGGGTTTGTTTTATGAAGTAAATTTCATGATCCACAAAGCATGGCTGGGCATTTAACTTAAACTGGCATATAAATCCCAGTGTTGGAGACTTCCCATAGTTTACAAAAACAGGCATCTGGCAGAAAGGAAAATCCTGTATAAAGTGAACATACTGGGACTTCCTGCTGTTTCAGCAGTGCTGTGTCCCTGGGTGAGACATCTGTTGTATAAATATCAGATCATGATACCTTTTTTGTTATGAGATTCTCTTCTTTAATGCACCACTCCTTTTGTTCCTCAGCATGCATTTGTAATATCTTCTTAATTTAATTTATTTATAACTGGGCTAGTTTCTTATGGAGTGCAGAAGAAAAGTCCTTATTTAGGATTTTAAAAAAATCATTGCAACCTTGGTTAAATTTCTTCACTTCCTTTGAGGCATAGTATAGATCCAGATGTTATCCCTTTCACACATGCTGGGTGACATTGTATCATCATGACCCTTTCTTTTGTAAAAACCCATGGCACCATCTCTGCGGTAATGACTACACTAGCCCCCGGCCTGGCCACAGCTGTCTGTATGCATTTTTTCTGTATCCTTCTCGTTATTTGCCATCATCTCTCAGTGAAGCAGATTTTGATCAAGAGGACATTAAAATACCTTCCTTATTGTCCCCTATTTTACAAATGTCATCAACAATGCAACAAAAATAATATCTAAAAACAAATGTTAAGAAGTTGTATCTGTGTAGAAGTTTTGTTAATACACAGGTAATTCTTTTGAACAGGCAAATTGCCAAAATAAGTGATTCATTTGCATGTATTGCAGTTCTAACACAGACGCATTTGATACCACTAACTTAAATCATATATCATCAAAATTATATAACAAAGGAAACAGTTGTCCAATGATTGGCCATGAAAACAAACTGTGATTTGTTTTAGCTAATTACTACACATTACTCTTGTTAATAGGTCAGATTTCTAGTGATTATATTCTTTCTATGAAGTTTATACCATTCCTTCTGTTACTTGAACTTATCTCCATGGAGGCTGGTCATCCTCCAGCATTTCACACAAGTGACCGCACTTCAAGTGTGAGCCTATCGAGTGAGCAATAGCTGGCTATATGTTTGTTGTGGCATCACATCCGTATTTTGTCCATAGGTGACCACCACTTAGATTTCTGGACATTGATCAGATGCAGAGGTCATTTTTTATCCTCTGTCCAGTTTACTTAACAGGGACCGATTCATGGGTCTCTCCAAATGGCCACTAACTCAGAACATACATCATTGCACCTTGAAAAGGAAATGTCTGTAGTTGCCTCTCACCTTGAGCCAGTTTCTCTGGGAAGGAAGCTGCATTGATTGAATGAGCAGTTATGCTTCAACACTAACAAAAACTAAGGTAATTTAACCTGGGATGGATTCTTTTCTGTCACTGATGTTTTTTATGTCACTGCAGTTGATACACTTGGGTCTTGTTCTCGTACATAACACATGAAATATTTGCAATTACAAAGCCTCTAGATAAAATTAACCTAGAAAGTTTCATAAGTAGTGTAATACATCCTGTGCCATTTTCTATTTGCTGCAATTCTCAAGATGGTGGTTGGCAGCTTGTTGTCACTCACATTTTTCATTATTTTGTCAGTCACACTAAAAAGCCTTGGAATAGAATAAAACATGTATATTTTGATGCCTTTATAAATACAATGATGCAAATCATGCATTGTATGGATATAAAATACATTAAAAACAGAAATGTAGTCATATAAATGTATCTTGGGTGCTGGAAATATAATGCAGATATATGAGTAGATACAAGAACTTTAGCAAAATACTCGGTGGTGTTATTTTCTACTTGAGACCAACAAAACTAAAATTGCTACCAAATAAACAGAGTGATCGTTGAACAAGTGGAAGTTGATGTTATCAATTTAAAATCATTTTATATCGTGTTTCAAAGTGATTTAACTAAATCCAAAAAAATGGTCTTAAATCTGAACAAACCAAACTACCCAGAAATAATGATTGCATTGGCCAACAAAGATTGGGAAACTATATTAAAATGTATGATTGCAAATAAGGAATGGGGAACATTTAAAGAAATAATTTATAATTTACTACAAATAGACGTCTTAGAAATTCATCCTGGTCAGTGGGACTAAGTGTGTTATGGCAGTACATTGAACTCTGAATCTGAAACTCAGTTCCGAAGCAGAGCACAATGCTCTGATGCAACAATATAGTTCATTTAGTACTACCAACCCAAGGATGAATCTTTGGGAATACAGTCCCTTCAGGAATGAACACCCAACAGGAAAGGAGATCCAACTGTGGCTAACATGGGAAGCGAGGATGGTGGAATGTCATAGGATGAGGCTTAAAATGTTACCAAAATATGAAATAAGCCTGAAGATTGGGAGGATTTTGCAGCCAAGGATAAACAAGTGAGAGAAACAGACAATGAGAGTAAGCTTGCAAGAGACGTAAAAATCGATTGCTAAATGGGGGTGTTGGTGAACATAGAACAGCATAGCACAGAAACAGGCCCTTGGGCCCACGATATCTGTGCCAACCATGATGCCAAGTTAAACAGGTCATGGTTGATTAACAACAGGACAAGTAGGGAAATTACTAGAATTCATTACTGGGGGATGGGGAATCATAATGTAAATCAGGTTGTATTTATGAAAGGGAAACCATGTTTAGAGTCAGACAGCACGGAAACAGGCCCTTCAGCTCAACTTGTCCATGCCGACTGTGTGCCCAGCAAGCTAGTCCCATCTGCCTGCGTTTGGCCCATAGCCCTCTAAACCTCTCCTATCCATGTACTTATCTAGATGGCTTTTGAATGTTGCTAATGTGCTCACCTCAACCACTATTTCTGGCAGCTCATTCCAAATACACACAACACCCTTTGTGTGAAGAAGCTGCCCCTGATGTCCCTTTTAAATCTTCCTCCTCTGATCTTAAACCTATGCCCTCTTGCTTTTAGTAACCCCTCCTTGGGAAAAAGACTATGCTTGTAAGATCTGTTAGTGTTTTTTGAAGTTGTAGCTAGCAGGCTGGAGAAGGGAAGGTGGTAAACCAACAGTAAAGAAGAAAAGAAGTCTGGCTTTATGGCTCAGAAGGGAAGGGGGAGAAGAGGAGCGCAGCAGTGACAGGGAATTCATTGGTTAGGGGAACAGATCGGAGATCCTGATGACGAGAACAAGACTCCCGGATGGTGTATTGCCTCCCAAGTGCCAGGGTCAGAGACATCTCGGATCGAGTCCACTGCATTCTTAAGGTGGGGGGGGGGGGTGCGAGCAGCCAGAAGTTGTGGTGCACATTGGTACCAACGACATAGATAGGAAAAGGGATGAGGTCCTGAAGAGGGAATATAGGGAGTTAGGAAGCTAAAAAGCTGGACCTCAAGGGTGGTAATCTCTGGATTGCTGCCTGTGCCACGCACCAGTGAGGGTAAGAATAGGAAGATATGGCAGACAAATGTGTGGCTGAAGAGTTGGTGCAGGGGGCAGGGTTTCAGATTTGTGGATCACTGGGATCTCTTCTGGGGAAGGTATAACCTGTACAAAAGGGGTGCGTTGCACCTGAACTTGAGAGGGATCAATATCCTTGCGAGCAGTTTTGCTAGAGCTGTTGGAGAGTGTTTAAACTATGTTGGCGGGGGACAGGAACCAGGGTGTCAGATCAGATGATGGAGCAGTTGGTGTAAAGGTAGATACACTGTGCAGAGAGACTGTGAGGAAGGATAGGCAGTGGATAGGGCATAAGCACAGTCAGTTGGATGGGGTGAAATGCCTTTACTTTAATGCAAGAAGTATTGAGAATAAGGGTGATGAACAAGAGCATGGATCAGTACATGGAATTACGATGTTGTGGCCATTACAGAGACTCGGCTGTCGCAATGGCAGGATTGGCTGCTTAATGTTCCAGGGATTAGATGTTTCAAAAGGGACAGGGAGGGAGGTAAAAGAGGCTGGGGGAGTGGCATTGCTAATCAGGGATAGTATCACAGCTGTAGAAAGGGAGGACGTTGTGGAGGGATTATCCACTGAGTCAGTGGAGGTGGAAGTCAGAAACTGGAAAGGAGTGATCACTCTATTGGGAGTATTCTATAGGCCCCCAATAGCCACTGGGACACCGAGGAGCAGATTTTGGAAAGATGCAAAAATATTAGAGTTGTTGTCATGGGAGACTTCAACTTCCCTAATATTGATTGGCCCCTCCTTAGCGCTAAAGGTTTAGATGGGGCAGAATTTGTTAGGTGTGTCCGGGAAGGATTCCCGACACCGTATGTGGACAGGCTGACTAGAGGAGTGGCCAGAGAAACAAAGGACTGCAGATGCTGGAATCTAGATGAGAAACACAATGATGCTAGAGGAACTCAGCAGGCCAGGCAGCATCCATGGAGAAAAGCAGGCGGTCACCGAAACGTTGACCACCTGCTTTCCTCCACGGATGCTGCCTGGCCTAGAGGAGAGGTCATACTGGGTCTAGTACTGGGCAATGAACCTGGTCAGGTGACAGAACTCTCGGTAGGCAAGCATCTTGGACATAGTGACCACAACTCCCTGACCTTTAGCATAGCCATAGACAGGGATAGGAGCAGACGACATGGGAAAGTTTTTAATTGGGGGAGGGCTAATTATGATGTTATTAGGCAGGATCTTGGGAGTGTAAATTGGGAACAGATACTCTCAGGGAAATGCACAGCAGAAATGTGGAGGCTGTTTAGGCAACACTTGCATGGGGTTCTGGATAGGTTTGTACCTCTGAGATGGAAAGGATGGTAGGGTGAAGGAACCATTGTTGACAGGAGAGGTGAAACATTTAGTCAAGAGGAAGAAGGAAGCATACTTAAGGTTTAGGAATCAAAAATCAGGCAGAGCTTATTAGAGTTACAAGTTAGCCAGGAAGGAGCTTAAGAAGGGACATAGGAGAGCTAGAAGGGGACATGAGAAGGCCTTGGTGAGTAGAATTAAGGAAAACCCCAAGGGTTCAACACGTACGTGAAGAACAGGAGAATGACTAGAGTAAGGGTAGGACCACTCAGGGATAAAAGAGGAAACATGTGCCTGGAGGCGGAGGAGGTAGGGGAAGTCCTTTATGAATACTTTGCTTCAGTGTTCACTTGGGAGAGGGACTTTGACGAATGTGATGTTAGCGTAGAGCAGGCTAATGTGCTGGAGCATGTTGAGGTTAAGAAAGCTAGTGTTGGAACTACTGAAAAACATTAGGATAGATAAGTCCCCAGGGCCGGATGGGATATACCCTAGGTTACTAGGGGAAGCGAGGGAAGAGATTGCTAGGGCATTGACAATGATATTTGTGTCCTTCCTGGCCACAGGAGTGGTACCAGAAGATTGGCAGATGACAAATGTTGTTCCCTTGTCCAGGAAAGGTAATAGCGGTGGATGTGGTGTATTTGGACTTTAATAAGGCATTTGACAAGGTTCCCCATGGTAGGCTCATCTAGAAAGTCATGAGGCATGGATCCATGGAGACTTGGCTGCGTGGATTCAGAATTGGCTTGCCCACAGATGGCAGATGGTGGTAGTAGATGGCAAGTATTCTGCCTGGATGTCGGTGACTAGTGGTGTTCTACAGGGATCTGTTCTGGGACTCCTGCTCTTTGTGACTTCTATAAGTGACTTGGATGAGGAATTGGAGGGATGGGTTGGTAAGTTTGCAGATGACATGAAGGTTGGAGGTGTTGTGGATGGTGTAGAAGGTTGTTGTAGATTACAACGGGATATAGACAGGATGCAGAGTTGGGTGGAGAAGTGGCAGATGGAGTTCAATCTGGAAAAGTGTGAAGTGGTACACTTTGGAAGAATGAACTTGAATGTGGAGTACAAGGTTAATGGCAGGATTCTTAGCAGTGTGGAGGAACAGAGGGATCTTGGGGTCCCAGTCCATAGATCCCATACAGTTGCCGCACAAATTGATAGGGTGGTTAAGAAGGCGTATGGTGTGCTGTCCATCATTAGTCAGGCGATTGAGTTCAAGAGCCGCGATGTAATGTTGCAGCTCTATAAACCATTGGTTAGACCACACTTAGAATATTGTGTTCAGTTCTGGTCACCTCATTATAGGAAGGATGCAGAAGATTTAGAGAGGGTGCTGAGGAAATTTACCAGGATGTTGCCTGGATTAGAGAACATGTCTTATGAGGAAAGGTTGAACGAGCTAGGGCTTTTCTCTTTGGAGCGACGCAGGATGAGACGTGACTTGATAGATGTGTATAAGATTATGAGAAGCATAGATAGAGTGGACAGCCAGCAGCTTTTCCCTCAGGTGGCAATGGCCAATACCAGAAGACATCAGTTTAAGGTCAGAGGAGGAAAGTTTAGGGGAGATGTCAGAGGTAAGTTTTTTACACAGAGTGGTGGGTGCCTGGAAGACACTGCCGAGGGTGGTGGTAGAGGCTGATACAATAGGGAAAATTAAAAGACTCTTAGATAGGCACATGGATGTAAGAAAAATGGAGAGTTATGGGCTGTGTAGGAGAGAAGGGTTAGGCTGATCATGGAGTAGGTGTTTATATGATCAGCACAACATTGTGGGCCAAAGGGCCCATACTGTGCTATACTGTTCTATGTCCTAAATGGGAAAGTGGAATACAAGTACTTACACCAAAAAGTTAAGGCTGGTGGATCTGGAGATAATTATATTTGATTAGATTGAGGATTGGTTACAGAATAGAATACAGAGAGTAGGAATAAACAGGTCATGTTCAGATTTCTAATTTATAAGTCTGAGTCTAGTGCACCCAAGTGTCTTAAAGGTACTAAACTAAGGGTAAAAGTAAATCGTAATGGGGTGCAAAAAATTGCATAAGAATAAATACCCAAAATTTCATTCCTCGTTAGTCATGCTAAACACACCACATTTGTAGTAAGTGTTCACTCAACTCCACTTCTGGAAGTCAATGGAATCAAATTTCAGTAATGGAGTGGGACAGGCAGCTGCAATCACTTAACATGTTTGGCACTCTCTACTGGAGATGAATTCCTAGACAACAGGGAGGTTGAGTGAATGGGCAGATGGGGGTCTACTGGAGAGAAAAGTAAAGTTGTCCAATCTGATTTGAGAAATAGACAATGAAAATATTTTTTAAAACATGAAAGGTTGGAATATGTTGATAGACTAAGTTACCCTGAGTATTCTTGCACTTGAATCACAGGAAATTAACATGCAGGTACAACAAATGATCAGAAATGCAAGTAGTTTGACACAAAGGTATTAGAAGGGCAAATGAATCTGAATAGAACTATAAAAACCAAACCAAGGAGATTGTGTACAGTTTTTGTCTTCCTACCCAAGGAAAGATATGCTTGCATTAGAAGGTTTGCAAAGAAGGTTCACAAGACTGACTCCTGGGATGAGGGTATTGTGCTGAGAAAGGGATTGTGTGGAATAGCCCTATATTCCCTTGAGTTTTGAAGTGTAACTGGTGATGCAACTGTAACATTTAAAATCTGATGGGTTGGTCCTAGGAGAATGTTTCTCTTGGCAGGGAATTTGGAAGGGTCTTAGTTCAGAATAATAGATCAGCCATTTAGGACTGAGATGACAAAAACTTCATTCAAAAGGTTAAGAATCTTTGGAATTCTCGAGCCAAGAGAAGTGTGGATGGTCAATCACCAAGTGTATTCAAAACAGAGTTCATGAGATTCTTGAGTGCTAAGGGAATCAAAGGAAGTAAGGATCATTTGAGAATTTTGTGAGGCAGATCAACCACAATATGAATGTCAAAACAAGGTCCAAGAGCCAATGGATGATTCTTTTTTCCTTCTGGCCTTATTTTCTTGTAATTAGGAACAATATTTCTAAAATAAAATGTTGAAGAATTTCCAACATAAAGCAGGTTATTAATGTATTGATGTTGTATTTAAACTTTTTTCCAGTTCTCTTGAGGATAAAAAAATTATCAGATCTGCTGGAAAGAGTGAGGAGGTAGGACTGTAGTTTTCACATTCCCTTTTTTAACCACAGGATAGCCGATGGGAATCACAGCCATGATGTAAATTGAAGATTTTCAGTTCTCATCTGCTCTCAGTTCTAATGCTAGGTGTTGCACAGCAAGATACTATTGTGTTCCACTTTAGTCCAGCACTTAGGATAAAGACTGTTACGATATACACTGCCCTGAAGTAGATGCTTTCTTCGGTGTACTCAGATTTGTACTTTTCCAGTGGGACTCTTTCCCATATAGACAATTAAGACCTAGGGAAAATGAATATTACTCTCCCCCAGCTTGTCCTCTTCCTGGCCCAATTAATATCAAACTCATACCATTCATGAAACTTGATCAGATCATCAAATTTAGTTGCACATATTCAAATCTAGGTTTGCAAAAAATACATGTAACAATTATTAGAATGGTTTGTGTAAAATTTATGTATTTGGTGTTACTATCAAAAATTAAGAATATCTGCCTGGAAGTTTATTCCCACTCAATAGCACCAAACAAGCTATATAATAATATTGGCACGATAGACCCACCTCCAAAACTGAAAATTTCAAAGGGAGATTGTAACACATTGAGGCTACTATAAAGAATGTTTAGCACTACCAGATGGGGACAAATTTCTGGGCAAAAATACTGTAGCGGATCATTAGATTAGCTCTGAAAATGGGTAGTAGGATTGCGATGCATGATTAACTCATGCCTGCACAGTGAGTTGAAGGCAACTTGTGTACTTTGTGTGGCCTGCTAATTTCTATGATTGTCGAACCCAGTCACTGCTAATTGAATTAATCATTGTCTAGCTATTAGATGAAATGTCATAAGTGGCTAGTCACAGAAAAACCTACCATGCGTTGGCTTAAAGCTGGTCTGTGCCTCCTAAATGGGAGTTGAATTATGGCTGGACCAGATGCCAGCAGACATTCTACAACTGCATCTGACATAGGAAACATTGAATTAGCAAGACACATGAGGAACAGGAGTTCATTCAGACCTGTTCTTGGGAACAGAACAGTGGAGATTAATGTCAGGATTCAAGGCACAAGGACCAGGATGCAATGAAGTACAGACAACTCACACGTTATTTCTTGCTCAGGTTTCGGAGGAGGACTGCATGCTGAATCCCCTGGGCCAATACAGCTTCCTGCTGAGAGTCCTTCCTCTGCTCTCCTCTGCCTGCTTTATATGTTGCCTGTTCATTCCCCAAGTCATGCAGTATGGCAAAAGGGATATGTAGAAAATGAAACCATGTCTATGTAGAAATGGACCCCTGTTCAGTAAGATGTTCTTTTTCGCACATTCTACACAGCCCCATGTCGCCATCCACAACTTGAACCAACTGCAGAAAGTCTAACATGTAAAATCACACCAATTACCAGAAAAAGTCAGTCAGCAACCAGCCTATAATTCAATGATGATCCCTTTCAATTGTGCTGATGTGGGAACTAATCCTGCAACAGGGTATGTTTAACCCTTGATGTTAGCCTGAAGATAGAGCTGCAAAGAAGGCATATCTGAAATCAAGCCAGAGTTGCATGTTGATTGACATGATGATCTGGCTAATACTTCAGTTGACACTTAGTGCTTAGGTACTAATGCCCTCACTGATATAATGAGAACATAAGAAATAGGAGTAGGTGTAGGCCATCTGGCTTCTTGAGTCTGCTTCTCCAGCCAATAAGATCATGGGTGATACAATCTTAAGTTTACCTCCACATTCCTGACTATTCCCCATAAGCAGGCAGTCCAAAAAACAGTCTACCTCAGTCTTGAATATCTTCAGTAACTCAGTTTCCACAGGTCTCTAGAAAAGAGAAATGCAAACATTCATGAACCTCTGAGAGAAAATTCCTCCTCATCTCCATCTCCATTTACTGAAACTATGCCTTCAAGTTCTAGATTCCCCTGTGAGGGAAACATCCCCTCAGCACCTTTGCTGTCAATTCCCCTGAGAAACTTATATAATCTTAGATGTCTGGTGCAACTCATGTCACACGTGCACGCATATTGCAGATATCTTGTTGGACCTTGAAGCGTTCCTAAGCTGTGCAAATATTGACAGTACTTTAAAGCATTCTCAAGTCATTAAGATGTTACCCTTTTTGTTGCCTGTTTCAAGTGTACTGATCATAATGAGGTGACCGCAGTGTTATTATAGTCAGCTTTTGCAGCTGCTGCCATAGTGAGAGAAAATCTGGTAGACTGCCAAAGAAAGCTTGGGTGAGATCAGCGACACCCTAGCATTATGTCTACAGTCATCACAGACCTTACTAATGTTATCTTGTCATTAAGTTTGCAGTTAGGGTTCAATTTTAGGCTGAAGCACAATGCACCAACTAATAAAAGAGAAAGCATAGTCTGATTCTTGTTGCAGATTTGGGCTTATAATTACTCCAGCAGTGATGAACTGATTTCACCTATGCCATTGCTGATGCCAGTATAAGTCAAAAGTAAACTGGTTGGTTTCCCAAACAAATTAAAATCAAATTGATTGCTACCTTGCAGTTCCCTTATTGTACATTGGCCAAAAATTTATAAAGTAGCATTGCAGAAGTTTGACAAGTCACCTCTTTGCCCTATTGGCCTTTATAATTGTGTTGCATAGAGAAATGTCATGATACATTGGAACATTATGGCATACTCTATATCAAGAACCTGAAATCCTGGTGCAAAGCATTGTTTACACCAGTGCATATCTGGAATCACAACATGAGTTATGTAAAGAAGTGGGATGAAAATGAAAACTATATGCAGGATCTTATAATTAATTAGAAGCGTAATTGCCAAGTTAATTTTACATTGGTGAACCTATTAATATTTTCCTCAGTACAAAAAATTAATTGCTGAATTAGATGTTTTCTTGTCTGAGCAATTTTAAAGAAGAACTAATCAATATATGGCATTTGCTCACTGGACCAAGAAACCCAAGTCTAAATCAAAGCCCATTTTAAAATCTTATTTCAAAATTTATTCTGGAGTTCTTCCAATCAACTGCCTTAAATTCTGTAGAAATCCCATCGAGAGATTAATCAGAGGCTCTGATGAGGTTATGGCAACTGATTGAGATACTTGATTTTCTAAATATTTGTCAAAAGGTTCCTGTGCCACTTTCGTACTGGAAAATACCCTGTCCAACTTCACATATGCTATTATGCCCTCCTGCCATTAGTGATGCTGCAATTCCTTTATGCAGGATGGGGAGGGGGTGGTTGGTTGGTATTGGGAGTGGTGAGGATGTACTTGTGCATGATAATTTTACATAGAGAATTCCTATATAAACCTGGACAAAGTAATTTATAATAGAAAAGCTTGCCATGGTCATGCAGTGCACATACTGAAGATTTTCACTCTTGTCATCAACGATATTCATTTGGGAAGGATGTACTTTACACAGTGATCATGGTGCTATTCCACAGAGTCTTAAGATATATCAAAACTGTTGTTGCATATCAGTGTACTAATACATTGTTCCACAAAACTGTATGATTTGGCTGAGCTCCTGGTATTAACTGGACAAAAAGTAAATCGACAGCAGACTGGAATATCAGAAGGAAAATAAAAATAACACAAAGAAATCCATACTTTACTGTTTAAATGCAGAGAGCACCCCATTATCTTATGGAAGGTACTTCTTGTCTCCCTTTAAAATCTCTTCCCACCTCCACAACCCCAATACTTTGAAAATACCAACAGGGAATAAGAATGATACAGAGGAAAAGAAGCTCCTCAAATGTGTGTTTTATCAGCTTATCAAGAAAGGAAGTTAAAATTTCTCAGTCTAGCTTGTTGGCACTCTAAATATTGCAACAATGGTATCAGTGCCAATGTGATTTCAGTGCTAACAGCTGATAACAGGAGCAGCCTTCCTACTTCAATCCCTTTTAAAAATGCTGATTTTAAAATATATTTACACTTACAATGCCAATAAGTCAAGGTGATAGAAATTCAAGCTAGCGGTAAGACAAATTATTAAAATATACTATTTTTGGACATGAGTGAGGTAGGAAATTAGTTCTAGTTCCTGGGTCTGCATAAATTATGGAAATACTAGGGCCATTGAATAACAAAAATGTATTCAACAATCTGTACCCCTACATCAGATATATAGATTTTATATCATTTGACAGAAATGATTGTTGCATCACAAATATTCATTTTTAGTATGTTAATTTACCAAAGTAAAATATATCCATAAATGAATTCAGCAGTATATTAGGAAGTTAGAATGTGTCCACATTTTTTAAATTGCTAGTGTATTTGGAGTATAATGCTGTGTGAATGGCTTTGCATAATATATGATGCTGACATAATCATTTTAATAACATTTAAGGAATTAGGCAGTGGTGTTCTACTTGATCTGATCAATAAATACGTTAATTAAAATCACTGGAGAGAGTGTGCTCTCTTACAATAGCTCTTGCTTATAATTTACCCTTCCCATTTCCTTCATCTTTACCCCATCTCTCTCCAGAACTCCCACCCTAATTCACTTGACACATGTAACAGAAACAGACTAACAGGAATCAAAAGGCTGTACGACATGGGTGCCAGTCCAGCATTCAGAAGCGGGTCAGTTTTTAACTTCATTAAATTGCTGTCGTATGGTGTCTGCTGACAAGCATCTGACTTTGGAGAGCCTCGCTCATCAGGTATTCTCTCAGATTATTATCAAGAAAAGCCACTCTCATTAGGGGTCTCGAGAAGGCAGCTAATTAAGGGACAAGGTCTGTTCAAAACTGAGACAATTACACCTGTAGACTCCCCAGAACCACTAAGAATCCCAGAAAACCTCTATGTTTAGTTGCCTTGTTCAGGAAGCAAAGAGTAAGTCCATTAAAAAAATGAGAGACAGAAACTGTCAACCATTTGAAAGGCTTTACAAAAATGATCATCCAATTAGTGGTTATGATCAAATCAGGCATGAACTCTCCCTGGATGGCTCCATAATTTTCCTTCTTGCATGGTGTAATTTCATATAGCTCAAATGAACTCGTGAGAGGTAATTCAGTTCCAAACAGTTTTCTCATCACTGCTAATTATACTAATACATTGAAATGCCTCTTACAAAATGCATGAGCCCTTTAAGCCACCTCATTAATGTGATATAATTTTTGCAAGAATATGTATCAAACCTATTATCACTATAGCTTTTCTCCAGTGCTTCATAGTGCCTATCAGAAGTTGAAATTGTTCGAATCTTTGGTTTTGACTTCATTGTAATTAAGTGTTTCTTTCTTTAGATCGTTAATTTTCCATCAATAGTATTTTATTTAATGGTTTCAGCTGCTATATCCAAGCCTTAGAAGGCTTTGATACCCTAATCTATTTGTGTATTGCTTCAAGCTGACACGTCCACTTATAGCTGCTTTCACTTGAGCCAAATGGTGCATGCAATGATTTGCAAAATATAATACCTGCAATGCAAATCTGAAGCAAAAAAGACAAAAAAAATCAGTTGAGTTAAAAAAAGGCAGTAAGCATGCATGAAGAAGGTATTTATGTCAGTTATTTTAACTACTGGTAAGGGCCTTTGTTGAAACACGAGTTAGTTCCAGTATTTAACCCTGAAGCATTAATTTATGCTTTATGGCATGGGTGCTTTATCATTTCCTTTATCGAAAGACAGTCATCTCATTAACTAGGTTTTGATGAGATGCAAGGATACACTTCTTAATTTTTAAAATGATCACAATACAAATCAGGATGAAACCTCAACAATGCCTTGTAGCCCTAAAATGAAATGGGTTCACAGTCAAATTCATATAAACAGCTGAGTACACAAAACTAAAAGCTGCACTGACATGAAATCTCTAATGTATGAGACAATACATAAAGTTGGAATAGATACACATTAGTTTTAGAATAATCTTTACTGTTTGTATTTCTTCAGAAATTTAAAATGAGATATGAATTAAAGGATTTAAAATGCAGATTTATATTGTACGTGGGTAGCAATTAGATAAGAATCTCTAAAGAGGAATATCTTCTGAGCAGACTATAGGGAACCCAATTATCCAGTATGTATGTACTGCATGTCTCTCATATCAGCAAAGAAGAACAGTTGATAGGGTGGTGTATCTGTGGGATTGAGGGTGACCCTTTTCATTTAAATTTGTATATAATACTAATTTTTGACCTTGAAAATTTTGCATTGATCTCTTTCATTATTGGATTCTACAAAACGAATGTATGGTTCGTGACAGAAAAAATCCGTCTTAGTGCTTGTCATGCAGCTAACATATCCTAAAATCCAGTGGTATGAAATCTTTGCCTCTAATCCTGCAAGCCAATTTTCAAGTAACCTTAACTTAACCACTCTTGTACATTACTTGAAAAAGGAGGAATCTGTTTTCTAACACATCAACAACCAGTATTTGTGAGAAATAAGTTATAACCAAATGTAAAGAATTTTTGATTCATTTATGTGCCAGTATATGTAGGGAGGGGAAATGAAGCATTGTTGCAGCAGAACAGACCAGCTTACTGCCAGCAGTGCGTTGCAGAACATTAACACCATAATTTACATGAAATTACTTACATACTGCTACAATAATTTAATTTGTTTGACCAACACAGTGCAACTGCAGAAGAATAGATACAGACAACCACTGGAGGGACTGCTGCTTATTCTTCCAGTTGGTTAATTCTGTTTTAGCATAATATTACACTGATTACAATGAGAGCATTAACATCAGGCCTTTCTTAATAACTTGGGATATAGCCATGATTTGAAACCGAATGTATTATCTGTTCTGAATCTTTAGTTCTAAAATCACACAAAGCAATTGGTTCTCAATGTATGCTTTACTGGCATCATGCAGTTTAGAATATTTTACCTTCTGTTCCAATAAATATTTGTGAATTTTAAAATCATGCTTCCTCTGTTTTTGATATCATGTAGAAAAAATATTTAAAACATGCTGCTAATGCATTTTTTTGCGTAAACAAATTCCAAAATGTTTTACTGCAGCACTTCAGAGTTGCATGCCATTCACATTCATTTAATAAAAAAGGTGTTTTGTGTCAAATTCTCTATTTAGCATTTCAACTGCCCATAATGCACAGTGACATATTCTTAATAAAAACAGATCTTGTCCTGATTTGAGTAAAATATATATTTTATATAAACAGTCTCCTTATTTGTAATCTCATACAACTGACAGGTTGGAAATGAAGTTTTTGTGAACTTATTTTTCTTCTGTTTAAAAGTAATTATTGGCCTTTGTTAAACCATGAGCATTACTTTGCACTGTTGATGCTTGCAATTCAGATTGGCCTCAATTCTGTCACATCATGGATGGAGTGCAGTCTGGATACAGAGTACCCAAAATTCTCCCTGTGTTTTTTTCTGAGATTGTACATGATAAAACCAAATTGACAGTTAGTTGATGTTCTTGTGAGGCATGTAGGGACTCATTCCTGAGATATTCTGCATGCATGTAACAAGAGAATTCTATCATTGCATTTGGCAATACCAGAGGTATGACATTAGTAATGCTCATGTGTGTCTGAGCATAAAAATAGAATTCCATTCAGTGATCTGCCATGCTAAGCAGAAATACATTTACATATGTAAATTTGGATTTACAACAAATTCTGATGGTAAGTACAGATCATCATCATCACCACCACCAGATCTATTGACTAGTGGCAGGGAAGCTTTTATCTTGATATTCTTAATAAATGTAATTAACACTTTGCTGCTTACCACATTTTCTTCATTATTCTATCAAAAAACAGACCAAATAGAGATGCTGATTGAAACAATTAGCTAATATAATAATTCATTATACTGCTATGTAGTTAAATTGAAACTAAGCATTTTGTTTGAATACACTAAAAACTCTGGCATACCACGTTCTTGGTGGTGATAAAATATTGCCAATTAAAGCTATTTTCTTCAGTATTTGTACCTTTTTAATTTCGGATCCATATTAATCAAAACAAAAATGTTGCATCTTAGTTACAGGTATATCCTTTCCTTGATATCCTGGCCATGAGAACACTGGAAGTACAACATCTATGGCAAATTTAGAGAGCGAGATTTATGACCAAGTCAACTTAACAATAAATTTCAGATTACAATAGTACGGGAATAGCTTGTTAAATTGCAAAACATGATTCAACATCTTTGTAAATTAAAATGCTAGCGAAGTTATTTGATTCAAATCAAAACAAAAAATTAATTTGTTTTTCCAGTTCTACTTTTATCTTAATATAAAACTGCATGATTTCTAAATAGATAAAAATAAATAACATTATACAGCAATATTTAAAGTGAAAGTACCTTGTAATGGCTTATGAAATTGCTTGTTTCATTTTAATATTTTGTATTTTACATTCTTACATGAAGTGCATGTGCTGAAACATTAAGTCAAGCTGGGCTTCTACTTTTCCTGCTGTTAGTTGCCCCACATTGATTGATGGGTATTTTTAATACTTCATATATAAAATTCAGTTCTATTACTGTATATGTCCATTTTTGAGGTGGGAGAAATTGCACATCCTGTGAAATAATTAATATTCCAAATACAGTTGATGAATAGATAATCTAGGAAATCTGTATAGTTCCTTATCTTTTTTACATAAGATGCTTGCCTTTTTGATAAATTAAACTTGTTTATCCATCAGTATTCATTGCCAACAGACATGGCTAGGCCATTGAGTCATGACTGCATAATGCATTAAAGCATGTCCATTGATGTGGGAAAATTGTAAGTCGCACGGTGTAGACACAGTGAGTGGCAAAATGTAAATATTCTCTGCATTTTGATCTCGTATGACAGACCCCATTACAGTCAAGACAATGGATTGTGTGCATTCATTTCCAGCTGTCTGCATTTGCATGATTCTATTTGGGCATCATGTGGACATGTATGTTTTCAATGTTCAATCCACATGCAAATAATAAAAAAATTGTCATTTTGTTAATCTCCTTCCTAAATTAGCATTTCTAAATGTCACTTTTAATTTGCAAGTTGCAGTGCGAATGTTCTTCCTAATCAGGCAATGATTTCCAAATGGCATACTGGGCATTTTATTAGGAAGGTGAATGAGAATTTTTGTTTTACAAATTTCAAAATCCCAGAGTTGCCAAATTTTATAACTGCTTGAAAATAATCTCAGCATGAAGGTGATACCATTTTTCTCTTCAGCTATATATATTGAATGTGAACTTGCCCTAAAGTATAAAGATCTTTTGCCTGCAAATTGGATCATGTGATATCACGTTTCATGCAGTTTGTGATTCAATTTCAATGAAAAGTGATTTGTAAAGAGAGACTGGTGACTACTGCAAAATGCACAAAGACCTCAGCTTACTTTTTTGGATCCTTCACGTGTCTGACATGTTAAAGCATGGAACTCAGACGTGTTTAGTGGCATTCAATGCATGCCCACTGCCTGGATGCCACACAGACCTTCACAGTTCTTGTGATGTCTGTTTTAGTTTATCTATTAGCAACCTGCTTTCACTGGACCGATAGGAAGGAGTTGAATGTTAAGTCTTGGTGGCCAGGCTCGCCCTAACCCCTCTGCCAATGTGTGGCAGCTCTCTACCACTTCCAATGATGTCCACAACCCTTTTGATTCTGATTTCTTCTCCCCCACTCCCATGGCTGAACTGCTACCCCAACACTCCTCCAAAGCCCCAGGCACTTCTCCCCCACCACCAAGATCCAGCTGCTTACTCCTGCTACCACTCCCAGGCAATCCAGACACCAATGTACCCTGCCTTCCTTTGTATCCACTGCATTGGCAGAGCTAGCAGAGGAAAGGCCTTTTCAGTACCACACAAAGCCCTTGAATTCTGCAGCAATGCAGCCTCAAACAAAATACTTGTTGGTCCATTGTGCATTGCCCAATTACTACACCTTTATTGGGACTATTCAATTTTTAAAACTTTCCTCTCTAATATACAAATATAGTTTGTGCAGCATTGAAAATTCTGCAGTGAAATCTGGATTGATCATTTCTTTAAGACTGATAAGAATTTTCAGTTGTGTGCTGTTAGGCTTAATATAATGTAATACATTTATGATGGGAAATAGATCTCTGGCCATTATCGCTAAGTGTGTTATATAGAAGCATCTGGGTATTGCATTCAACTCCCAAAGTTTGACTTTCAGAAGCAGAGTACAAGTTGCTGCCACTATTGTGTAGTATGTGCGTGAATAAGTATTTTGCCACTACTTCCTTACACAAATAAAACTTCAGCTGAATAGCATGCTGAACATGCATACAGTGATAACTTTTGGTAGGTTACAGTTTTAAATATTTGAAAGTATACTAAGGAGGTTACTTCCTGTTATGTATTTACACATACAACCAGATATTTACATATTAAACATTTTCATTGACAATAAGAATGCAGTGTCATTTTCACCAGCAAGGGAAATGGCACTATCAAGCATCCAAGAGGAGACTTTTCTTCTGTGCTGATGTTGCACTTATTAAAGTAGATGTATCATAGCATAAAGACTGAATATCCCATTTCATCTAGGTACATGAATACAGATGTTATCTAAACCACAGATGTAAAGTGTGGTTTATTTTCAGTGCTGTGGTTAAGTGTACTTGTGTATTTTGAATTTGCCTTTGTTCATCATATAGCATCAGATCCATGGAGTGGTTTCCAGATGGTGATCTTACTATGAATGTAAACAATGCTAGTTTTTCTCCAGCTGTTTAGGCATTATTTTTATACCTTAGTTCACCACTGAACAATCTTTATTAACATTTTAAGACAAACAAGATATAAAAATAAGCCTTTTTGATTAAGAAATGAATATGCTTTTTCCAGATTCTAGAAAGAATGGTCTTCAGTCATCTAAAACAGTCTATGCAGCCATTTGTGTAGTGACAAAATATTTTTACTCATGTGTTTCGTATATCTGTGTGTTGATGAGGAAAAAAATATAGTTTTGCAAAAGCATACAGTTTGGAGCTAGATAACGTTTTAAATTCTTAAGACATTGGGCCAATGATAGTATTCTCATCCTGGAGTTGAAGCTACAATCCGAACTTTATTGCAATCTTGGCAGGCACATGGGTACATTACTGAGACAGTGGGGGATTGATTGGGGTACCAAGGGCTAAATTGGATAGCTCCTGGAAATGGATGGCTGGGTTTGACCTGATACAGATAAAACACAGAGTTCGTGCTGCCTGTCACTTGGATACCTGTATCATTGAGCCAGCACCAATAGTTCTGTTGATTGGCTGAACACTTACAGTAGGTTGCAATGGCTAGCACCCCCTTTAAGCGAGCCTGGATTTCTTAAAACAGAGGTATATTGTGAACTGGGTGGCTACAGTGATTCAGTAAGGGATATTGGACTACTATCAAACCACATGGGTAACATTTACTCCAGGCTATTCAGTCAGGACAACCTCAACATCCAATATATCCCACGGCATTCGCAGATGTACTTTCCTTTCTCTTGCATGACAGTTTGGCATATAAATGCAGGCAGCACCAGCTAAACAGCAGTTGACATGTCTGGCTACTGGTGGTTAACTTGATGGAGGAAGTGGCACTTGTCATCACTGGTGTGGCCATTGCTCAAGAATGAACTATTGGCAGGGCTCAAATCCAACCACTGTCCTTCCTCCCAACCTCCCATCCTACAGCATCTCTTTTGACTTACAAGCTGCAGATAGTGAAAGACTTAGTCTCATCCGTACCCTTATCACAAAACCACCCTTCTGCCCTTCTCCCTTACTGATAGCAAGGAACCACAACTTAGTAGTGGCGAAAAGGCCTGAGATGAGTGAAAATAATCCTTGAAACATAAACTTTCTCTCTACATAGCTGCTGCCTGACTGGCTGAGTATGTCCAGCATGTTTCTCTTTATTTCAGATTTCAAGCATTTCCAGTATGCTTTTGTATGGTACATAATTATTCCCATTTATATTTGTGACCACCAGCTCAGATATTAATACTGGATGGCTTAGAGTTGGGGATTTACATGTGGCAAGTCACTTGGGACAAATCTCCTTAAGCTAGGGCAAGAAAAATAGGATACTGCAAATGCCAGTACCTAGGGGAAGAAAGGATGCACATCAGCTTCATTGGATAGAATTTCCCTGCACTTCCCTGGGACTGACATCAAATGATGTCTGCACTCAAGGAATTGAATGTACCGTGCATTGGCTGGCTTTCTAAAAAATCTAATTAGGGTGTCTAGGAGCCAGTCCCTAACCTTGCACAAAGCTGTGTCCAAAGCATGGAGCATATCCTTACCTGCACAAAGTTCTGGGAAACTCTTCCTACACACTTGTGGACCTAACTGTGTAGTAAAATGAGATGACTGATGTCTCAAATTCCATTGCAGCAGAAGCAGAAGATGGCCAATATCTGGGTGTTTCAGTAGAAACTCAGATCTGTCATGCAAGCTGGGATTTCAGCCCTGCTACCACCAAGTCTGTAGATACCCATCTCGAGAAATACTTACAGGTTTTCACAGTAGCCCCGTGATCTGAAGTCCAGCAGGTTACCAGGACTGATGAGCCCTTGTCCCAGTGGAGTGGCAATGTGACTGTAAAACCATGAAACTTGCCATCTTCTCTCAGGTGTATAGCATTTGACTTCCCCCTACTTCCATTCTGTTTTGGATCTAATCAGCCAGCTGGGCAGAGCAAACTAGTGTCACCCATGCTATGATTGGTGCAGACCAAAGCCAGGGATTCTGTGCAGAGAGTTGCTCAAGAGCACCCTCCAAGGCAGTTTGCAACTTCAGCCACTGAAAGTCAACAGCTTTGCAAAAATTATGGTACAGCCAGCACTCTGGAGATGCGCCAGGGCAGGCACTGGCACAGGGAAGACAGAACCTGTTCAGTCTTCTCCGTTGACTCCTCCTTTCATCTTCACATGGTATGTATAGCGGTTAGCGTAAATGCTATTACAGCGTCAGTGACCCGGGTTCAAATTCCGGCTGCTGTCTGTAAGGATTTTGTACATTCTCCCCGTGTCTGCGTGGGTTCCCTCCGGGTGCTCCGGTTTCCTCCTACATTCCAAAAGATGTATGGGTTAGGAAGTTGTGGGCCTGCTATTTGGCGCTGGAAACGTGGTGACACTTGCGGGCTGCCCCCAAAAACACTACGCAAAGCTGCATTTCACTGTGTGTTTCAATGTACATGTGACTAATAAAGACAATCTTATCTCTCTTCATGCTCCGCCTCTTCAACTACTCACTCTTGCTGGTGCAAGACTGTAGCTACAGTGGACACCAGAGATCTTTTGCGTGTTCATGCTGCCTGCAAATGTCTGGGTTACACATTGGTGCATCAACCATGTCATTGGGTAAATAGCTCTTGTTACCAATGGGCACCTTCAACTTGTTTGTGGTAGCCACAACAGATTACCTCAGAAAGAAGGGGCATCATGCCTGTGGCCAAGAACATTGGCCTTTATCCTGCAAGGTTTGCAGACTACTGCATGGGCTGATGGGACGTAGCAGGTTGATCCCAGTGTGGGAGAGGGCCCTGCAATGCAATGTTCATGTACTCAGTAGCACATAACACGGTGGCAATGGCTGCTATCCTTGCAAATCCCCACGCTGACTATCCCTCATTGTTATTGGTAAGTAAGAAAGAAAGAAACACAAGCCTGAAAGTTGGACTCATGTGAATATTTGTTTGACCGATTATTTCTGGGTTGGATGGAAATTATCAGGAAATTGGTCTGAACACCACCTGATGTGATTCCCTGAGGTGAGACTGACACTTGTCTGATGTCAGTCACAGAACTAACGACATCATTGGTCATGTAGCAAATGTTTCCTGAACTTCCAGCAGAAATTGGAGGTCTGGGGGCAAATGTACGACTTTCAGTACTAACTCATAAAATAACCAGGAGCACCTCACGCATGGTTTGTGAATAAGATGTCATTTAAAGTGTCTGCAGTGTCACATTGGCATCCTGCATACGGCGCCTTCCTGCCTCACTTTTCAAAGGTGGGTTTAATGTTGCATAATTTGTCAGAGTTCCCTTCACTGACCACAAGGCTTTTGTTTCAGTCCCTTGTGACCAGCACACAGTGATCACTGGTCTTCTGAGCAGCCCACAGTTAGCAGTGGTTAGCACAGTAATCGTGGTCATCGATTGGGTTAGTTCTTCACTGGGGTGCAGAGCCCCAGGCACACTGTAGAGAGTCATGTGTTCCCTCCCCTGTGTTTACCCTCACCTTTGTGGCAGTCTCTTCTGCTGCTCTACCATAACTGCCACAGGAGTGCTGACTCACTTCCCGAAAGCCGTCAGCATAACAATAATGCATGCGCTGTGAGTTCTACCAAGAGCTCCCAGTGGATAACCATCTAAGTACCATTTCAGTGCATGAATCTGTGTGAGAAAAGCCACTGTGCTACATTTCACTTACCTTTGGCCAATTTCACAAGATATTTCAGGAGAAGGGAGTGGATGGAAGTCCAAAAGAGGGCAGCAATTGTTTCTGTATTTGGGGTTAAGGGGTTTTCTTTCAGCCATACAAGGTTAGGAGTGGCATTTCTGGAACTTCAATATCCAAAGTGGCACCACCAGAGTCAAAATAGCTGATGTAACATCTACCAAGAATGCACAATTCTGATGAGTGTTGGCTGCACACAGATTAATGCACTCACATAGCTAAGGTCCAGTGTCAAGTGTTTGTTACTTTGGAATAAACCATCTGCGGAGAAACATGATCTTCTGACCTTTGCCAGCTTGTATCTGAGTCTTTCAGAGATCAACGTCAGTCTCCTGGCTTTAACTTGCAGTCTAGTTCAGATTAGGAGCTAGCTGATCCTCCCATTACTACAACCACTAGGCTGACAATAGTCCACTGAACACTGGTTAGATTGAGTGGCAATGTTCTTCAGTTACCTTTATGTCATTTTTGGTAGAATAACTAAACTGCTAAACTGCCTCCATTAACTCACTGGCGATGATTGGTATATCAATTTTGTCTCTACCTCTCTCCTTCCCTATATTTTTTGTATATTTTTATCATTTTTCCAACCTTCCATCTATTAGCTGACAAATGGATGAAACATGTTGTTCCTCCTTACAAATGATGACTGCATTTTCTGTATTGTTTGTTTTGATTCTAAGATCAAACCCATTGATTAAGGTGTATCCAACTTTGCTTTCTTTCTACAGTTAAATAAGGGAAAGAACATATAAAAATTATGTTCTGTGTTTTAGATTGGTGAATGGTGAGTTATCTACAAGTCTAGCCTATTTTAACTCATAGCTTCTTTAAATGCTGACCAACTTGGCTTTGTTGAATAAGTGGTGTTGAAATAATTCCCAAAATGTTGTTACTTAAAAGAGAAAGCAAACTCAAGATCTAGTGGTCAGCAGACTATTGAGGTAGATTTCTTTAAGATGTTCAATGCATGAACAAGTCCTCATAAATGAATGAATCAGGAGAATGTCAGTTTTCCATTTATATTTTTAACAATTTGACACGTGTCAGTTCAAATTGTCTCTTGGTTTGGAGATCATTGTCATATTTGGTAAATTACTCTGCTTTCTGCTGTTGTAAATGGATTATCTTCTGTGAAATGAATGAACAACAAGGTCACAGCTCAGGCATGCACACCTATAATGCATGACAATTATTACAGTGTATGATTTTATGTATGTCATTATCTATCCACTGTATATTGTAGAAGCTGTTTGATATTTGTCTGATGAGTTTATTTTTGCTTTATGCAGTCAATGCAACATTTTCCCAATTATTAAAAATGTTTCCTATTTAAGACATCAGGATCTGATTTTAAGATCCTCTTGACCTAACTCCACTTCTTTCTACCCGCCCAATCAGCCCCTTTCAAACCTAAAAATAATATCATACTTTAACCTTCTCCCTTCCGGGGGATATAAGGTTTTTCAAATTTATCTTTTCCTGTAGAATACTGCAATTACATACATTTACTTTACGAGGTTCTTCTAGGGATTAGGATTCCAAGAACAAATAAGTACCTGGTAATCTCTTAACTATTTTACTTATTTTTATTCTTTTGTCGTTTAGGTTATTGGAGTCATACAGTGCAGAAACAGGCCCTTTGACCCATTGAGTCTACCCCAACCATCAAACACCCATTTACACTCATCCGACATTATTCTTATTTTATTCTCCCCACCTTCCCGTTAACCTCTCTCATATTGTACCACTCACCTACATACTTGAGGCAACTCACAATGGCTAATAAACCTACCAACCTATACATCTTTGGGATGTGGGAGGAAACCAGAACACATAGAGGAAACCCATTCATTCACAGGGAGAGTATGCAAACTTCACACAGACAGCACCGGAAATCAGGATTGAACCCAGATTGCTGGAGCCATGAGACAGCGGATCTATTAGTTGCATTACGCATTATATAGAGAATGAATACCTGAATCTGTTTCCTTTAATGGTCTGCAATCAGTGGGCTGTAGGCATCACTTGCAAGGACAGCATTTATAGCCTATCCCAATTGTTCTTGTTAAGGTGGTGAGGATCTGCCTTCTTGAGCTGCTGCAGCTCCTCTTGTATATCCTGGATTTTGACCCAGTGGCAATGAAGGATCAGCAATATACTTCCAAGCCAGGACGATGGAGGGGAAGTGGTGATGGTCCCATTTACCTTCTGCTTCTAGATGGCAGAGGTTGTCAGCATTGGGGGGGGGGGGGGTGGGTGAGGTGGTACTATCAAAGAAGCCTCCAAATCGAGCAAAACAATTCACTGATCGAATTGGCAGTACATAATTAACAGATGAAGAATAATTACAAATGCAAAATTAGCAGTAGGCCTTGACAAAAACAGTAGACAGTGTTCACTATTGTCCCAACACAGTGGTGCTTATCAATGAACAGTTTCCCAGACACCAGCTACCTGCATTATACAGGTATTTTAAAAAGTCAGTAGTAAATTCAGAGTGGTAGATTTACACTGATTGGTAGTTTGTGATGATAGGCATACTAAAATGAGCTTAAAATGTTTGCATTACTTCTCCTGAAGAATTGGGAATTTTCCTTAATTCAGTCACAGACTGTGAACAACCTGGCAAGGCCAGAAATTATTGCCCATCCCTAATTGTCCCTGAGGCTTACTTGGAGCATTAAGTCTATGCATTGAATTTGACATCATTGAAATATTGATACAACTAACAATAGACTGAAGGACAATTAAGTGGCAACCATATTACCGTGAGTCTGGAGATGCATGTGAGCTTGACCAAGTAAAACCAAAAGATCTCCTCCTCTAAAGGACATAAACCAGATGGATTTTTATGACAATAGAGTAGTTTTACAATCACCATTACTGATAGTAGCTTTTTAATCCAGATCTATTTCATTAATTGAATTTAAATTCCCTTACTATCATGGCAGGATTTGAACTCTTGCCCTTAGATCTTTAGTCCAGTAACATAACTGCTGTGCTACAATGTCCTGTTCAGCAGTGTGTGCTGAAGCCTATCTTTTGAATACCAAAGATCATGAGTGTTACAAATAAAGGATTACTTTCCTGGAGCAGCACCATACAAGAAGTTCTATTTAAACGTGCTGCAGTCACAGTGTAAAGATACAGGCAAAAAAAAAACATGCAAAGACCTTTGATCATATTCAACATCTATTTTGCCTCTCCCCACTCAAGTGTTGTAGAAGATACCGAGTGTTAGTGAAGGCTATCTGTGTAGGATATTGCCTGCATCAGTGAATGCTATCTCCCGGAATGTACAAATTTTCAATAACTTTAAAATAATTTTGTCGGTTGTATTTAGAGCTATTCTACCTCCCATTTAACCATTACCTCAATGGTCACTGACCCATGCTTCTGACAATATCTTAGTTTTAAAACCCTCCTTCTTGTTTTAGAGAAAAATCCCTGATAGCATTGTCCTCCTTATCTCTGTAATTTTATCCAGCTTTGCAAGATCTCTGCATTCCTCCATTTCTGGCCTCTTGTACATTCCTGATTGGAATTCTCCACCAATGATTCAGCTGCCTTGGTCCTAAACTTTGCTTTCTCTCCCTAAAGCTCTGCTATATCTTTCTCCTTCTTCTAGATACTCCTCAAAAGCGGGTCACCTGTCTTGTGATCTCAATCTGTGCCCCAAATTTTATAGTCAATGCTCTGATTATATGTTTTGGTACACTTTGCTACATGAAAGGCAGATCAGAATTGGAATTTGTTGTTTTGGTATGAGGCAGTCCATTTAACATGGGCTGTGTCCATTTTATATTTTGGGGAGAGTGGTTACATTGTTTATGGATGTCATTTTTTGTTAAACTGCAAGCCACACAAGTTGACTTTTCATACAACCTCTCAGAACTGACACTGGTAAGTGTCTACCTGACAGTCAAGCAAAATATCAATGAATGGATTGTAAATATGAAGATTGTTGCACAATAGCAATATTAGAACTCATGGTGAAGAAATGCAAAGGGCTTGAAAATCTAACCTCCAAGTGCTTAAAGTAACTAGTGTTCAATGATTCACAGCATCTATATGACTGTTTCCTGCTTAGAGAAAGTATTTAGCCTGGGTATTTTTAAAATATGCTTTTGGAACACTGCGATGACCCAGTTAAGTAGAGTGTCTGACCTGTGCTGAGAGCACCAAGTCCCTCAACTATCCATGAAGCATCTCCTTAGAAAAGATATTTATGCAACTTGTGTTGGAAAGATAGTTACCTTTTGTCTACGGTAGAATTGCTCCAGCAGCCATATTGGATTGGATGCATTGACTCATGGTTTACTGTCGTATAGAAGCAAGCATACAAATGAACAGGGAATCATCTTGGGTAGATTTAGATAAAGACAGCATAATTAGTGTCATGTCAAGCTGACTGTGATCACAAGAGAGAGAGGTCCCTCCTGTCAACTGTGTGGTCCCTGGTACTAAATATAGAGCTGTATATGGTATAGGCTCATCTCATTAATAAGAACAGAATATGTAATCTGTACATGAGCTGAAAAGAAAATATGTGAGGCAGATTTCTCTGCCCATTTCCTTGTCCACAGCTGTGAATTTCAGTGAGAATTAAAGTAAGGCTAATTCAGAAGACATCCTATGACCTGCCAGGTTAGCTGTCACCTCCTGATTCTCAATGCAAGTCTTTAGCTTCTCCTGAACACAGCCTCTGCCAAGTGACAGAAAAATACAGTCCATGACAGAAAAAAGAACATTATGTCCCATTCGCCCATCGGCAGTCAAAATTGCTCAGTCTTAACAGCTATATTATTATGTCTTTCCCTGAAATGCAGTTTTTATTTCCATTAGCAAACATTTGTGTTACAAAGATCAGCAGTGGTATTTAAACTATTTAGCTTAGATTTTAAATCCATTTTATTCACATGTGCCATTACACGATCTAAGTAAAATGTTCTCAAGTATGTACGACTAAAAATCAGGAACTGTGTAGTAATGAAAAACCTTTGTAGATGATCTGAACATAAGTTGGAAGTTAAAGTAAGCTGTTGACCATTTAATAAAATGAGCTTTGAAAAACATTCATGGCTTTCTTTTTGTAGAGGTCTTTTCAATTCCTTTATGTTATATATTCTTTTATTTCAAATGCATACACAAGTACATTGATAATTTAATATCTTTACACTTGTTCAGAAACCAAATGTTTTCTAACAAAGAAACATAAGAATATTTTGGAAATTATACAGCTATGTTATTTGCTTGCAGTAATTAATTTCTGCTTGTTTATTTGCCTTGATAATTAAAATGGTTCTGCAACAAATTGTGAAGAAATGTAAGAAATAAATATCACTGCTAAGATTGGCTTCACACTGTCAGACTCTTGTAAAAAAAAGCTTCATTTACTTGTATCTATCACCAATTTATAACTGTTAGCACATACAAATTATAAATTTTCTACAAATCATTAATAGTGCTACAAAATAGGAATACTTGCAATCTGCTTTTCTTGCTCTGTCAGTTCTTCTTTCATATTAAAAATCCCACTGAATTTCTCATACAAAGCCAAGTGTGGGTTAAAATTTAATCATGCTATTTATTTAGGAAGTACAGACCAAGGCGGAGAAAGTCTTTCATGGTTAGGCAAATATGTAAATACGTTCAGTTTGTGAAAAAAAATACAACTCTCCTGCTAACAATTAGAGTCACAATGCACCCTTTGCATTTCCAAGGAAAAATTGACAATTTGATTACGACTTGTACTTTTTCTGCTGCCATGAAAGCAGTTTATGTTTGAAAAGTATCATCTGGAAAGTAGTTATTACTCATAAATGGTCTTCTATTGCACTTTCTGCAAAGTGAGCTGTTAACGGATATAATTTGGCTAAGATAGCCAGAGGAGGCCTTTTGATATGCAGAGAAGTTGACCCACGTGCTGAGTCTTTAATTGGGTTTTTAATTTTCCAGGCCATCTGACAATATCAAACATGATCCCGGAGCCTGAAAGATTCATTGGAGCCCAAGCACGAGGTGCTGCATCATTGGCGTCACAGAGAGAAGGTGGAAAGAATTCAGCTCGAGTAGAAGGAAAATTATTCATATTTATTCATAATTTTCCAATATTATAGGCAATTCAGAATGTAGAATTTTTTAAGTCCTTAGAGTGCAGATATTTCCAGAAAAATGAAACCCTTGTTAAAAGACCTAAGCATTAAAATTCTCCACAGTAACTATTCATCATTCTAATTATGTTTAAAAACATAATAGCTTGCATTTATTTTTTTTGACAGTAAAAGTTAGATAGCAAAGAAATTATTATAAGAATTGTGCCATATGAATCTTTAACATTGACTGGCAATCAGAAAGTAATATGAATACCATAGCAATCAGAAGGATATTTTGTCTTCACTGTGTGCCATACTTATCAATTTAAAAAAAATACCACAACTGGGTTGGTTTCTCGAGAGGTTTGACACATCTGGAGTTGAATTTTTAAAGCATTTTAATTGCAAGCTAAACTGGATTAAAATGTAAATGCTTGTATAATTGAGATAAAAACTGATAAAAATGGAATCTCGTTTACAGTGCACGCAATTACAAATAACACAGAAGCAGTCACAAATGCCCGTATAATGAAATGTAAACCAAACTCATTTCTGAATGCTGTAAGATTAAAAAAATGAAGTGACTATAAGGTCACTCCTGATAATGTTAAAAAGTAAGAGCAAATTTGTCACATTCCAAGTTCATGAATTTAAATAGCACTGAAATATGGATTTTTGAACTCTGTAAATCTCTTTAATAAAGGCCTCAGGAATTATCAAATATGACAATGTATAACATATAACACTTACACTTTCAAAAGCAGAACACAAAAATCTCGTTAGAGAAATTACTAATGGCAGCTGACAAATGTTAATGGTTTAAGCAACCTAGCATCTGTTAGCATGAAATATTAGAAAGCAGAGATTAATTATTACCTCTACTATCAATCTGATAAATCATTGTGCAAATTACACACAGAACCCAGGCATTTGTAGGGTAAATTCAGAACTGTAAAATTTAATCACTATACGCAAATTATAGTGATTTGTGACTCAACAGATATTCTAGCAGATTACACATAAACTTAGAACTGAAATAAAACTTGCCTGCTAAAAGAGAGGTAGAGATATGTAATTAACATAAGCTAAATTGAGCAATATTCATTTTTAACTGGCTGAATTTCTCCTTTGAATTTTTTTGATAGATACACCCAGTGATGGTTGCATCTAAATTGTATTTTCCTATGTACTGGGAGGGGCTATCAATTATTCCACTCCCAACCCCTCACACAAATTCTGACTTCTGCAGAAGAAAATATTGAATGACTATTAAAATTGATCCGTTGATGCTGGCAACACCTCCTATTTGGCTTGTTGCATTAGGAATAAATATACTTTGAAACAAAAAGGTTTTGAAGAGTTTATTTTCCTGTTGAATTTGCTTTATATTATACCTCTTACTTAAAGTAAATTCTTTCCTTGGTTTTGCTTTATATTTTTGGCAGTCATGTATACTTTTGTTTTTACCTAGGGGAAAAAAGTGAATTTATTCACAATAATATTCTGTGGTATTATACTGAAAGAATACAACCATGGCCAAAGCAATATATCATCAAGTTTCTTGCCAGATTATTCTTGCATCTAAATTAATGAATAGAGCAGACTGCACGCAGGAATATGTGGATGAATACTTACATATTCAAATGGCATTTGTCTGTTCCTTAGTTAAACAGAAATATTTTAAATGGCTTAGCACCTCTGTTAAAATAGCAGAGGAATGACATATGAATGAGCTAAGTGTTTCTCTGCTATTAACACCAGCATTAATTTCTACCCGAACATTTAGTGGAGTGAGGTAACCATGGATGTCTCATGGGATTAGATGAAGTACGAAACAACACAAATATGTTGTTAACCATTCCTGAAGAAGTGTTGTATGACACGCTTCTATATTTTTATATGTTAATATTTCATGAAGTATGTAGTCAAGACTGTTCAACATTAGTTTTGGTTTGAGGATGCAATTTACTGATGTGCATATCTAATATCTCAGTTATACTTAGAGCAGTCTAAATATCTATCCCTGAACTTAATATATATTTTATAGGTAGTACTTTTTTAGATGAGGGAGGAATTAGATGTTTTTGCGTAGTCATGGAATGGATAAGCTGTGGATTTTTTTTTCTCTCTGTCATTTAGGTCTCAGGGCTGAATTTTCAAAGTGTATTCTGACAGCAAGGAACTTTACCCAGTGGGAGTGCATATCAAAAGTGTGAGCAACGAGACCACAGTTTTCAGTATATGTTGGTGGTAAGCAGATGCATAATCAGGCTTCTGTGTCTGCGTCAGACATTTCTAGTTAAGTTACATACCAGGTTTGATGGAAGATAAACTTCACACAAATATGAAAGAAATTAAAGACTAGAATTACCAGCTTCTTATATACCAGCTCTCCAATTTCAGTACCCACCTGCAAGGCGACCATTCCCAATATTGTAGTCTCCTCTATTTTTCCTGGTTGATTTTCCAAGCATTTATTACTTTTTGACTAAAGACGTTCTTCCTAACATCTGTTTTAAATTTATTTTCACTAATTTAAATTTATGTCCACTGATATTGCTTCTACAGCTTACTTTGAAGCAATATTTTGGGCTTACCTTGAATATACCATGTAATATTTCATATTCCTTGATGAGGTCCCCCTACCTTAATCATTTCTTCCAAGACTAAAGACCTTGAATCTTCTAATCTTTCTTCATTATACTTTCCTTTTGTACTTGACAGCAGTCTTGTGCTTCGTTACACCCTCTACAATTCATACTTTTTTTTGTCAGAGCGACCAGAACTGAACACAACTCTCCAACCATGTCTCAGCTTAATCACAAATTTTAAACTGTTATGTGTCTATTTGTCAGTTATTTGGTAGCTGCTTATATTACATTTTGTCCCTTACGATTTTTGGTCTCCTGTGCTAATTTAATTGGAATCACTATATGGTCAAATATGCATATGTTTGGCCAACATGAAAATCTATATATTTATCAATGTTAAATTTATTTACCACATGCATGTTCAGTTGCAAAGGTAATCTAAATACAAATGCAACTCTTTTTCTGCCTTCTCTGTTTGAAAACTTACCTCATTTTTGTGATGTTAGCAAATTTGACAAATTTATATTTGGATTTGACATCCAAGTTATTCATGTTAGGCTGATCTTAAGAATTGATCTTAAGGCTGATCTTAACTCTAGTACTGACTTTTGATGAAATGCAACCCTGCCCCACAACTCCAGATCTGCTGCACCTCTGATTCTTGTTCCTGGATTAGGGCTCACAAAGTTTGTATAATACATTGATGCCAGAAGTCCCATTCTCAAAAGAAAGCCCACAAAGAAGAACATTTCAGTGTTGCTGGAAAAGGGATGAAATTGCAGTGGCAGTAAATCTGAAGTACAAAGAGGTAGAAATCCTCTGAAAATCAGAAAATAAGAGTCAAGGATGCCCCTTCTTGAAACCAAGCTCTCAGCAAAACAAGAGAGTGGGGATAAAATGGAGAGAGAAGGTTGCTACACATTACTATCCCTCCATTAGGGATACTTCATGTTTCTGGGGCCTGGCAACAGTTTTTTTGGTAGTGGTTACTGCATTGTATTTGGAGTTGGTATATTAACCCGGTCTTGTAAGGGTAGTAAATTCTAATGATAATGATGATGCCAGGAGCTTCAGAAAGGAGATAGAGAGCTTAGTGAAATGGTGTCATGACAACAACATTTCCCTCAACGTCAACAAAACAAAAGAGCTGGTCATTGACTTCAGGAAAGGGGGTGGTGTACATGCACCTGTCTATATCAATGGTGCTGAGGTCAAGAGGGTTGAGAGCTTCAAGTTCCTGGGTGTGAACATCACCAACAGCCTGTCCTGGTCAAGTCACGTAGATGCCACAGCCAAGAAAGCTCACCAGCGCCTCTACTTCCTCAGGAGGCTAAAGAAATTTGGTTTGTCCCCTTTGACTCTCACCAACTTTTACCGATGCACCATAGAAAGCATCCTATCTGGATGTATCACGGCTTGGTACGGCAACTGCTCTGGCCAGGACCGCAAGAAGCTGCAGAGAGTTGTGGACACAGCCCAGCGCATCACAGACACCAGCATCCCCTCCTTGGACTCTGTCTTTACCTCTCGTTGTTTTTGTGTAGCCGCCAGCATAATCAAAGACCCCACCCACCCGGGACATTCTCTCTTCTCTCCTCTTCCATCGGGTAGAAGATACAGGTGCCTGAGGGCACATACCACCAGACTTAAGGACAGCTTCTACCCCACTGTGATAAGACTATTGGACGGTCCCTTATACAATGAGATGGACTATGACCTCACGATCTACCTTGTTGTGACCTTGCACCTTATTGCACTGTACTTTCTCTGTAGCTGTGACACTTTACTTTGTACTGTTACTGTTTTTACCTGTACTGCATCAATGCACTTTGTACTAACTCAATGTAACTGCCCTGTGTAATGAATTGACCTGTACGATCGGTTTGTAAGACAAGCTTTTCACTGCACCTCAGTACAAGTGACAATAATAAACCAATACCAATACCAAAAAGTACGTACTTGATTGCAGACCAACAACTAATACACATACTTAAGTCACACATATAATGATGATATTACATTAAGTGATATTTACATTTTTATATACAAATATGCCACATCCACTTACACACAAGGGGCAACTTACAGTAGTCAATTAACCTGCCAATCCACAAATCTTAGGTATATGAGAGGAAGATGGAACACCTGGAGGAAACCCACATGGTGACAGGAAGAATGTGTATAGAGATAGATGGCAAATCCATTGGGAACCTTGTTCACTTATTACTGCATGTGTCAGGTAAAGTTGTTATGAATGGCATCAGTTGATGCCTCTGGAGCTCTTGTCCAATTTTTTTGTTGTTTGTAGTATAATCCAAAAGGAATAATTGTGGAGGTAAACTCCTTTCAAAGTCTCTAATATTTAGTGTATGGGGATAATTTTCTGATTGTATTTGTGGTTGGACTCCCAGTAACTGTGTGCATCAGATGTTTGCACGACACACAATTTTTGAATAATAATTTAAAATGTATGTTAATCATATCAGCATGTGCCTACATTTCTAAAATGCACCAGCTGTGTCAAGACAAATATAAATTCAAAGTGTAATCCCTAAACTTTCCTATTTTTTTAATGAAGCTATTTTGTTTCCTTTAACTTGCCCCAAAATACGTGCTAATTTCATAGGGTCTTCAGTATAATTGTCCGATTGCTTTGCTTTTCACTGACTGCCATTTTTATGCCCTCAGTGAATGATCCTTTTTTGCAACATGCACACTAAGATAGTGAACTGGCCAAGACATGATTGATACCAATGTGGGTATGATTGCCAAATGGACTAAGAGATCACTGATGAGTTGTCTGTCCAATAAATATAGTAATCTGGTGGTTACCATGAAAAAAAACCTGTAGAACTGCTGGATTATTGTAAAATTGTTTCAGGGGTGGGGTCAGGCCACCATTGCAACTCTCCTGTCACACCCTGAACAAGCTCTAGACACAAAGTAAATACTGCTTTACCATTGTAGCCCATGTCCCGTTAACAGGCATGGCAATTTTGGACATTGGATTTCCAGGAAACAAACTTTAGAACTGGCACATTAATGATAAGGCCTGGATATTCCAAACAAGCCAGAGAAATGAATTTACCTCTGTTCTGTGCATAGAATTGTTTCCTTCTGAGAAAGACCAATTTTCTCCATATTGTTTTTGCCAGCTTGAATTGCATGTGAACAAGAAGACAGTTACTAATCTTCTTTTGGTTCAAACAGGCAATTAACACTTAGTGACATTTTGTCCAACCTTTTGCCTCCGTATGAAAAGCTTTCATGCAAATGGTAAAAATAATTCACCTGTTAAGGACAAGGTTAATCTCTGGTTCCCTGTGCTTCACTTGAAGCCTGATGGCTTCAGTAAGAAATACAAGAAAGAAAAACCTTGTTTGTTTTTTGTACAAGCATTTATTTTTTTTATTTTTCACTTTGAGGAAAGACAATATGTCGTGGCAGTAAATTATCCTCATGTTGTTGCTGACACTCAGTGTAAATGGTTGACAGTTGACATGCAGGAAAAATATTATGACATCTGTCAACAAATGACATTAAAGTAACATGATTTTTATTTCCTTTTTTTTGTTTCTTGTGTGCACTAAAATAAAAATTATACTATTGCTTTATTTTTGTGCATATGGGGCCAGCAAGCAATTGCTTTGAACTGCTGTGGAATTAAGCCTATTTTTGACTAAAGAATTTGACTTTGAAATCTCAGGAGTTTTGACTATCATGCTGTCAAAAAAACTGGCTGCCCCTCCCTTGACACCAAGGAACGAGAAAGGAGTGTGGCTTGTGGAACAAAAAGGTGTAGCATTTTACATTTAAGCCGAGAAACTTCTTTAGACACAAAACTAACCAAAGAGACTAAGTCATTGGCAAAACATAAACATTTTAAAAAACTAGAACTATGTGCATAAGTTTTACTTATTAACAAACCTGTAACTTACCTCAAGTAGACATGCTGCCAATTGAGAACAAATTGGATAGCTTGATTTTCTGAACTAAAGTTCCTGTTGAGGTAAGCTACTACTGAATGTGAGGCCAAATGTCAAAGGAATATTTCTGGAAGGTCTCTGTTCTTGAAGATATATTGAGCTTCTCCCTCTGTTTTGTTTTTACCTTTTAGTACTTATTGGTAATTCCTTTAATTATTTCTTGTGGGTACTTTCCTGTTATTTCATTTTTCTTATTTGTTTTCATGTCTTATACTTTCCAATGGCATGGATGGAGGCCGTTCAGCTCATCGAGTCAATGCTGGCTCTCAGAGCATTCTAATCCGTCCCATTTATTTCCCTATAAACCATTCTCTCTCACATGACCACCCACTACACCCTGATTCTCCTGCTACCCACCTTTGCCAGGGGCAACTTTACAACAGCCATTTAAGCTACCAGAGCAGTTTTAGAATGCGAGGGGCAACTGGAACACTCAGGGAAAAACCATGTGCTTGTAGGGAGAAAGTGCAAACTCCTCCCAGGCAGCACCTGGTCCTGACTAAACCTGAGTCAGTGGAGCTCTGCAGCAGCAGCACCATCTACTGCACTACTGCACTGCCCACTTTTTTCTTATTGCTGATGCAGCAAACTATGGAGCATACATGCCCCACAAACTTCAAGTAATTTCGTTAACCGCTCTTCAACAACTGAGTTTCTTTTTGTCAGCATGTGCAGTTTTAATTTTTTGGATCTGGCGATTTCAGAAAGCTTCATAGATGAATATATCCTGTGCTATAATGCCAGGATTTATATGAATCCATAGGTTGAGAGAATTCACATAACTGTTACATGCGAAGAGAGATGATCAATCATGCAAAATAATTCATGCACAAAATCAGAAGCTCTTAAATTCCCATTCTATTGATTTTGTAATGTAACCCTTAATCCATTTTGTATTTTCTCTCGTGCTTTTAAAAACTTGTTTTCCTTTTGTACTTATTTTTTTATTTTGCTCAGGATATGTTTTGTTTTATTTTCCCTCTTAAGAAAACTTCTAGTTTATATTTTTCACCTCTACGACTATTGAGTACTTTTTTGTTCTTCATTTTGTTTTCCATGTTTCTTTAATTTTCTGTGTTTTCTTATAAACAAACATCCAAACATCTTGCTTTCATTAATACCTTTCATTTTTACTTTGTGTTACTTTTTGCTGAAAGAGAAAGGAAAATAAGCAATCCAAGATTGCAGGCAGGATCCTGCTGGCAATGCCAAGTATCAATAAAGAATTGTGCAGAGCAAAGCCAATGTATCAACAATTACTGCAGAATGACACTGCTTTAAATATTACAAATACCGCTGTGGCTTTGAATTTTATTTACTTTTAGGAAGGACTCTTTGTTCTAAATAATGATTTCCCCAATCTTGCTTTGAACATTATTGTCTAATCACTAAAATAAAATCTGGCAATCCTAGCTATGCACAGCAGTCTGATCAACGTCTAAAAGAGAGAAAAAAAGATTCATGTTTTGTATTTAACCATGCATCATATGACTGCTGACAGCTTCATCCAGATGATTAACCAATTGTTCCCACTTTAGGCCGCAGACCATTGATACATTTACAATTTTTACTTCGGATTTTAAATGCCTCTTCATTTTCCACCACTTTTAAGTATTACTGGCACTGTGGAGGGCTCAATGTAATGCTGAACCAACATCCAGGAGTTTCTGCCTCATTTGCAATTTTCCTGTGAAATGTAGGGCATAAGGAACAGAACCTTCTTAAGAGTGCTTAAGTTTTCGCCAAAGTCAGCTTTGAGGGCATACATGCAGTTACTTCTAGACTTCCCTGTGCACCTTGGCCAACTCATAAACAAAAGGTCCATCAGCTGTGGCACAAGGTCGACCCAAACTTGCGTCTGGCTTAGCCTTGACAAAGCTCTTAAAAAGAGAAGCACATACGATTGATTATAGGGGCAACAGTTGCTTTGCTGTGACTGAGTTCCAAGGGACAGAAACAATTCGATGTTCCTTCAGCAGAGTTATTCTGCATTTGTCTGCCTCCTCTCAGGGTACAACTGATGGTATTATCATCTCATTGGGAGAGATACATGTCCAATTAATCTCATCTCCAGAATCGAGGACGGTGTAATGAGACAGCTGAAGTGATGAGTGGACATCCTCCCATTCCGTAGGGGCCACTGAAGATTCAGACTATTGACAGCCTAAAGAATTTCAGTGTCAGTTGAAAGGAGGATAAAACGATTTCAGAGCGAGGTGTTTGAAATTATCAAGGGTTTTGATATGGTCATATATGCAAAATTATTTCCACTGTTCAGTGAGCTTATAAATAGAGGACTTAAGTTAAAGACCATCACCAAGAGAACAAAGAGAGGTCAGAATGATGCAGAGCTGTCTGGACACATACTGCCACTCCATGGTAGTAAAAGCAGAATTAGTAACACTTCAACAGAGAAGTGGATAAGCAATTGAATAAAAAAATGTTATTAGGGAAAGCGCAAAATATTGGGTCTAAATAAAGAACTCTCTCAGAGAACTGGCACATCTACTGTGGGCAGAATGGCTTCCACTGCTGTAAATCTTTGTGGCAGAAGTAAAATTGCCACTATCAGGTACTGCAGAGTAAATACAAAACACTGTTGTTTCATTCATTGGGCCATTTTGTATTATTGATGACATAATAGTTCTTGTCAGTGAGCAACTCAGCATGATTACGGTTATGTGCTTTACTGGACTACTGTGCAGAGAAATTGACCATTAATCCAGAGATGTAAGTTCAAGTCTTACCATGGCAGCTGAGTAATTTGAATTCAAGCAATTATATAAATCTAGAATAAAATAAAACTACTGTTTTGTCATAAAGCCCATCTCGTTCAAAAATGTCCTTCAGGGAAGGAAATTTGCCTTCCTTCTTGATCCAGCCTGTATGACTCCAGATCCACCAATGACTCTTAATTGCCTCTTCGGTTGAGGGACAAACAAAAGAAAGACAATAAATGTCGGCTTCACCAGTGATGTCCAAGTCCTGTGAATGAATAAATAAAGGGTCTCCAGAGACACAGCCTATTACTATATAGTCAATTCCCTCAAGGCACAATGACAAAAAATAAATTGATTTAAATTACAGAAAATTCAGGCAAGTGATGCAAGGCACAAATGAATGCACTTGTTTTATGTTTCATATCAGAGATGCCCACAATTTCTGCACATGCTCTTCCACCCTTGTCCTGCAAATTTGTTATTACTTTTCTCCATTTTCCCTCTCTCTGTATGTCTAGAGGTTTTCCATCTCTGTTTGAAGAGATGCACAGGAGACCTACCCTTCAGTGCTGTCCCCGCCAACAATGGGCAATTTAAGTAAACCTACTCTCTAATGTTATGCCCTTTTCACGGGAAAGCAACTGTTCAGCAAACCAGCCAAACCGGACAAGCTTTTCACTGTACCTCGGTACAAGTGACAATAATAAACCAATACCAATACCAAATGTCTTTAACTTCAATTGCTTAAGACTGAACTATCCATTTATGGACTGGATTTCTTGCACACTTTGAAAAATGTCGCTTATTACTTCAAACTGTAACAAAAACATGCAAGTCATGTATTCAGACCATATGAGTATACATTTTCCATAGGTCCTGTTCCTCTTCTGTACTGTTCTATACAATGATCTCAAACTAAACTTCCAGTAAAATCTTAGGAAGGAGACAACGTCGGTTGCAAGTCAGCTGTTTCAGTGAGAGCTCAAAGGGAACTGACAAACTAGCTGTTTGAAATTTATTTGTACACTATATATCTGTGAAACTCAACTGATTTTTCACCTTGTAATGCATGCATCCTCCCATCAACGTAGTACAGTTTGGCCCTATATTCCACTGTAGTTTGGCAGTGGCCTCATAACTGACGCTTTTTCTAATATTGTTACACTTTAATAACTCAAAGGATATCTGAGGAGACGTGTCAGAAATTCCCAAGGATTTTCATATATAATAGGATACGTAACCCTCAGGCCAAATGCTGTTTGAACAAACATGGACCCTCAACTTTAATGTTTCTGAGGAAGTGTTTTCTTGTGTATTAGAAATACGCATTAGCAAATGCTTCCCGCTTGTCTACATAAGTCGAAACATTTAGAAGTAATGGGTGATTTACTAGGTTTTGTCCATATAAAGTAATCAGGAGTGAAGCACATTAACATAGAGATATGACCTAGGAACTGATTTTGGCTTGTTAGGAATTATTCAACACCACTGACGGTGAATGTGGAGATTTATTTATGTTTGCCTTCCAGCGCACATGCGCTCGCTGATGCCCATTCATAAGTTAATGACTGAAGATGACCATACAGGTACTTGCATTACCCCAAATATCTTCAGATATCATTAAGTGCCAAATTTAGTTTGGTAAGACTCTTTGAGGCATTTTGCTTCTTTAACTCGTTATCATTCTGAAGGAGAGCCAAAGACTTCGAAAGGAGCATGAGGTAACTCAGTCTACAGGGCAGCATGGGTTAGAAAATGTGCAGTGTTTTTTTTCAGGGCAATTCACTTCTCAGTGCTAACATATTACAGGACAATTTTTAAGGCATTGATCATAACCAAAAAGACCACACTTGAAAAGAAATTCATGGCGATGAGGAGGTGTACAGGAGTGAGATAGTTCAGTTGGTTGAGTGGTGTCGCAACAACAACCTCGCACTCAGCATTAGGAAGATCAAGGAATTGATTGTGGACTTCAGGAAGGGGAAGTCGGGAGAACACACACCAGTCCTCATTGAGGGGTCAGCAGTGGAAAGGGTGAGCAGCTACAAGTTCCTGGGTGTCAACATCTTGGAGGATCTATCCTGAGCCGAACATATTGATGCAATCATGAAGAAGGCATGCCAGTGGCTCTACTTTGTTAGGAGTTTGAGGAGATTTAGTATGTCACCAAAGACTCTTGCAAATTTCTAGGGATGTACGGTGGAGAGCGTTCTGACTGGTTGCATCACAGCCTGGTATGAAGGCACCAGAATCAGGAGCAGAACTGTGTTTATTATCACTGACATATGTCGTGAAATAGTTGTTTTGTGGCAGCAGTGCAGTGCTGGACATAAAAATTATGATAAGTTACAAAATAAATAAATAGTGCAAAAGAGGAATAACAAGGTAGTGTTCATAAGTTCATTGACCTTTCAGAAATCTGATGGTGGAGGGGAAGAAGCTGTTCCTGAAACATTGAGTGCGGGTCTTCAGGCTCCTACACCTCTTCCTCGATGGTAGTAATGTGAAGAGGGCATGTCCCAGATGGTGAGGGCCACTAATGATGGATGCCACCTTCTTAAGGCCCCACCTCTTGAAGATGTCCTCAATGGCGGGGAGGGTTGTGCCCGTGATGGAGCTGGCTGAGTCTACAACCTCTACAGCCTCTTTTGATCCTGCACATTGGAGCCTCCATACCAGGCTCCTTATCGCCATCTGAGATTCTGCCAGCAACAGTGGTGTCATCGGCCAATGCACAGGATCGCAAGAGGGTTGTAGACTCAGCCAGCTCCATCACGAGCACAACCCTCCCCACCATCAAGGACATCTTCAAGAGGCGGTACCTCAAGAAGACAGCATCCTTCACTGAGGACCCTCAGCATCCAGGACATGCCCTCTTCTCATTATGACCATCAGGGAAGAGGTACAGGAGCCTGAAGACCCACACTCAGTGATTTAGGAACAGCTTCTTCCCCTCCATCATCAGATTTCTGAACGGTCCATGAACACTACTTTGTTATTTTTTTTGCACTATTTATTTATTTTATAATTTACAGTAATTTTTATGTCTTTACACTGTACTGCTGCCGCAAAACAACAAATTTCATGACCTATAAATCAGTGATAATAAATCTGATTCTGATTCATTGTTTGGAATATTTCCAAGACTATAAAATAGAAACTAAATGTTTTGGTCTGTATGACTTGTATAATGAATTGCCAGACCACAGAACTTAATGCTATCCCACTGAAGTTTAAAAATAAAGCAGGAAAGTTTAATGTTGATAGAAATAATACCTGGCTGCCCTTTTGCCTTTTGACTGGAATGGCAAATATACTGATAATGACCTTAGCAGTTCAGATCCAATTTTGAATCACCCACTTTACTGATATGGAATTTATCCACAGTCCAGTAGACATTCTTTGAGTGAATAAGGAAAATGGGTTAAAATGGGTTGATATGTTTTCCCCTAGAAAACATACATTGATGGTAAATTCTAGGATTCTGATGAAAAATTACAAGCAATTTTGTCCTGCTTTTAACTATGATTTGAAATATACCTTAGACACTGAAATAGTAATCCCAGGTAACCGTGAATCAGGCTTTGAGTTTCAAAAGTGAAAAGGAATGGAAGCTAGCAGCCTGGACATGAGCAATCTCTGAGAACTGTGTTCTGATCAAGGTTCCACACTCAACCCTCCCACTGCTTGCAAGGAAAGGAGAGGGTCAGCTCACAGCATAGCTCCATTGATTATTAAGATGAGAGGTATAGTTAAAATCTGAACTTAAAAATTGGTGCATAAAGAGCTGTGGTTACAATTCCCTCTCCCCTGAAAAAAACCAGAGGGTAAAAAACTCCAAAAGAAATTAAAATTTCAAGGAATGAACACCACATGTTTTAAATTATATTTTCAGGCCAGAAGTTGTTCGGCAGTAGTTGAGGTTTATCATGCTGTAAACAATTCACACCCTTTAATGGAGAAGCACTAATTTTTCCTGGTTGGTTTGGAGGATAAGTAGTGAGTGTGTACCAGTGGCACTGTCGGTAGAGCAGTTGTCTCGTGGCTCCAGTGACTCAAATCCAATTCGGACCTCCATTGCTCTATGTGTGTGGAGTTTACACATTCTCCCTGTGAGAGTGTGGCTTTCCTATGGGCACTTCTGTTTCCTCCCACATCTTAAAGGTAGGTGAATTGGCTTTTGTAAATTGCTCCTAGTGTAGGTGGATGGGAGGATAATTGGGCAGGGTCTGCTAATAAACATGTGAGAGTGAATAGATAAAGGGAAATAAATGGGGGAATAGAATCAATGGGATTGCTCTGAGAGTTGACATAGACTTGATGAGCCAAATCACTGCCTTCTATGCTGTAGGGAAATATGAGCATATGACTTCATACCATTTCACGAATTTGGATGCTGAGTCTCCTGGCAAGGATCTGCCATTTGATTTACTTCTAAATAACTATGAAAACTATTTGCCTCCCCCATTCTTCTTACTGCAATAATCCAGATTACTGTCTTCTCCTGTTAAGCAATTTGCACATTCTTTTATAATTTAAAGTTATAATGATTTCAGAGAAATCATATGCTATATCATGAAAATCTGAGCATTCTAATTTTTGCAGATTATTTAACCATTAGCTTTCCCACTTTCATTATGGAATATCTATTGCTCCTTTCAACTTTATTTCCTCTCTGAACAACATCTCCTCATCACTGACTACCAACACAGGTGCACCTCAAGGATGTGTGCTTAGCGCCCTGCTCTACTCTCTTTACACCCATGACTGTGTGACTAAGCACAGCTCTAATACCGTCTAGAAATTCAGTGATGGCACCACTGTCATTGGCCAAATCACAGGTGGTGATGAGTCAGCACATAGGATAAAATGGAACATCTGGTTGAGTGGTGCTGGAGTAACAACCACACCTCAATATCAACAAAACCAAAGAGTTAATCGTTGACTTAGGAAAGCAGAAGTCAGGAGACCACGTGCCAGTTCCCATTGGTGGGTCAGAGGTGGAGAGAGTAAGCAGCTTCAAATTCCTGGGCCTTAACATGTCGAATGACCTGTCCTAGGCCCAGCACATAGATGCAATCATGAAGAAAGTGCGCCAGTGCCTCTACTTCCTTAGAAGCTTAAGGAGATTTGGCATGTCACCAAATATTCCAACAAAATTCTGCCAATGCACTGTTGAAAGTATCCTGACTGGTTGTATCATGGCCTGGTGTGGCAATTCCAATGCACAGGAATGCAAGAGGCTGCAGCTCGGTCCACCAGAGGCACAGCCTTCCCCACCACTGACAGCATCTACAGGAGGAGCTGCCTCAAGAAGGCAGCATCTATCATCAAGGATCCCCCACCATCCAAGTCATGCCCTCTTCTCGCTGCTACCGTCAGGCAGGAGGTACAGAAGCCTGAAGTCCCACACCACCAGGTTCAGGAACAGCTACTTTTCTACAACCATCAGGTTCTTGAACTGACCTGCACAACCCTAATCCCTACCTCAACCCTGATCTTAGCAATGGAACACTACGGACAACCTCTTGCACTACCATGGACATCCCTGATTGTGGTTCTTTTTTGCACCAATATCTTGTTTCGCCCAATTTTTTAATGTTTTCTGTGTTGTCTGAACCTACATGCCTGTGATACTGCCAGAAGCAAGTTTTTCATTGTACCTAAACCCCACTGTACTTGTGCACATGACAATAATGTTGACGTGACTTGAAATATTGGATTGTTTCAGTTTTTATTTTCAATGGAGAATTACGCCAGAAGTGTAGACTTAACTTTCTCAAGGTGCCTGTTGCCCACATGGTTTACCTAATACCGATGTCAAGCTAAGTGGTCTATTGTTCCCTGGTTTTCCTCCCTCCCTTACTTAACAGTAATTAAGACTTAGCACACTGTACATATGCTACATTCAATCCACAGGGACTGCTCCATGGAATTCAAGAAGATCAGGGTCAATGTATCCACTACCTCCTGAAGCTACCTCTTAGAAAGCTGTGGGCTACAGGCAATACATCAAGAGGAAATGTATCCTTCAATTCTCTGACTTACTCAAGAACTTTCTCTGTATTAGATTAATTGTTTTTAATCCCTCACTCTAGATTTTTGGTTCTTCATTATTCCTGAATCGTACTACAAAGAAAGGACACGATATTTGTTTCACTTACCTACTGTTTTCCTATTCTCTATTTTAATTCCTTCTCTCTCTGCCTCAACAGGACCCATATTTAATTTTACATCTCTTTTCTCACGTACATATAAAATCCCTTTCAGACTTTTTCTATATTTCTTCCCAGTTTACTTTTCTTCCCTTTTCTTTCATCTTATCAATTTTTGATCATCCTTTTCTGATTTTAAACCTTCCTAATCCTTGGATTCACAACTATTTTTTGTATAATTAGAAGATACTTCCTTTAATCTAAAAGAAGGTTTAAGATTTTCCTTGAATTTCATTCTCTAATTGGTAACAGTTGTACCACTCTTGCAGTGGAGTCTGTATTCTCCAAGAGAATGTATAGTTGAAAATGATGAATTATTTCTTTGTACTGGCCATTGCCTGTCTACAATCATCCTTTAACCAAATTTCCCAATCTACCTTGGCCAATTCTCACCTCACTCTTCTGTAGGACTTCGTTTAATTGTAAGATCCCAATTTTCAACTTTGCTCTCAAGCTGAATATGAAATGCTGTCATACAGTGATCACTTTTCTGCAGGTGGTTCTTTCCTGTAAGATTTACTAATTAATTTGTCTCATTGCACAGTGTGAGTTTTTCAATAGCCTGTTCCATAATTAGTTCCTTGGCATATTGTTGTAAGGTGGTCTTTTATACATACCTCAAAATTTCACTTCCTTGTCCTTCCATCTTTTTTTGCAATATTGTGACAACGTTTTTTGATAATGCTGCCTAGAAGGGCCTTGGGACCTTTTAATACATAAAAACACTTCATAAATTCAATTTGTTAGTGTAGTATAGCTGATGAAATTGACTTTAAAATTTTGAACATCCATTAAAGGCAATGGGGTAAAAAGATACACATAAAAGCTGTTAAATTGTTGCAAAAATTTATGTACTGCTTTTTGGAAAAGCAAACAATTCACTTTTTAGCCCAACTTACTCAATGTGATCGATTCTTAAAACTCTCTGATGCGCCACTCAGTTACTGAAGTGATTTTCATCAACTAATTACCATTCATCGTCGTCAACAACTCAGGGCAACTAGAGTTGGACAACATTCACAGGCTTAACAATGCTACCTGGGTCATGAGAACAAAATAAATAATTTTGACGATAGTATGGCTGCTTTTCCATATATTAATGATTTGACCCATACATTTCTCTGAAAGAATCTGATTGACCCTTCAGTGGGAAAAGCATGCCCATGTTCCTGTTGTTTGTATGTCTTGTGCATCAACCACCTGAGTTTCATTGCCCACCAGCAGCTGAGCTAATAGTAATTTTGCACACCATTCTGAATTCTGGCTCATAATCCAGAAGGCAATGTGTATTTTCTCTACTGCTCATCTTTCACCCTGCCTCTAGACCACAATCATTCAATTATTGTTTTTAAGCTCTCATCTCTTCAGGCCAAGATAACTGAAGGATGAAAATGTAAAACCAAAATAAGAATTTATGCCAACTAATTACTGATTCTTCACCCAGGAAACTTACCCTTTTTTATATTATCATTCTGTGATAATTTCTGGGGACTAGGTTATTTCCAATGCAGACTGTAGTGTTGTTACTGTTATGCTATGTTAACACATTCTCCTTTTTGGATATGCTGTGCTTTTCCCCTTAAGGCTGCATATAGTACTAAGCATGTCCAATATCTTGGGTGTGGTAATGTTAAAGGTAGCCATTTGTTTTACATGGTGCTTTAGTGAGTTTGTCTAATTAAAAGCACATATCAAGAACTCATTGGCTGCAGTTAATTTCAGACAAAGTTGCAATATTTATGTTAAAAGAAGCTGCACAAATTTAGACATTCTGGCCACAAAAATTGGTTTTATTATGCTGTTGTTTGCATGCATTGAGTTGGGAAATTGCTTCTGAATACAGTCTGTGATGTGAGCCACATTATTATTGGGAATGCTGGAAGTATAGAGAGAAGCAGATACTGATGTTAATCCCCCAACAATGTTCAGTTACATCAGCACAGCCAAACTGAATTTCATTGATACAGCCAATGTCATATGTTAACCATACACAACTAAACATGTACTCAGCAGCAGGAAGACCTTTCTTACGGTGCTACTTAAGGACATCAAGTACTTACAGGTTGGTTACTGGTTGATTTTTATGGGCATTGTTTTGACTAAGGCCAGTTGCTTTCTACAGGATGCTGCTTCGTGTAAAGTACTTTGAGGTGCTTCCAAAATCCCTGAGAGTTCTTGTAGAATCTACAGGGAATTGTGTGCTAGGAGTTGGGAGAGTTTGTGCTAAATTCTGTGAGAACCTGTTGCTCCCAAATGTTGATGCTTTGGTAGCCATTCCTCTCAGAGCACAAAATGATAGATTTCATAATTTTCAATAGATTATTGATAGAGATTTATTTATAGATAATAATTATGGGCAACTCATCTTTATCATTGAGGATAACTCTTTTCTAATTCAGTCATGGAATTATAGAATATAGACTTGTGAACATTTAACATAAAATGAAGTTGTTTTGCTCTTTGAATGAGTTATCCAGTTCATCAAACTGCCCTGTCCATTCCCTTTTCCAAACAAATGTTTCCTGTTCAATTATATATCTAGTTCCTTTTTGGAATTTTTTTAATTGAATCTGCTTACAACTCTTTTCAGACAATAAAATCCTGATCATAGCAACTTTCCAATTATTTCTTTCACTTCATGATGCTTCTAGTTCCTTGCCAACAACATGAATCTGTCCTTTGGTTATTCCTTGGAAACTGTTTCTCTTCATTTGCTCTATGAAAACTGCTCAAGATTTCTACGGCCTCTGTCAGAACTTCTGAGTACCATAGTGCCACAGCAGGTAGTTCTGCTGCTTCCCAGCTCCAGCAAGTCGGGTTTGATCCTGACCCAGTGCTGTCTATGCAGAATTTTTATATTCTCCCCATGGCTGTGTCATAAGTATCGAACAAAGATAGTTGCATAATAATTATATTTTCAAAATCTGACCCAGAGTCTTTTCCTCTGAGAGTAACAGGCAAGACTAAATCAAATGTCTGAACAGAAGCATTTGGTGTGTGCAGAGAGCTGGCGCTGTTGATGGTTATTGTTAGATGTAGTGACCAGAATACCAGAAGCTGTTGAACAATTAGGTAATTACATGTACCAGTTGTCATAAGAACAAAATGGTGAAATTAATGTATTTGCTTATAGAAATCTGCAACTGCATCTTCAAATGAAATTCAGACTGTGATTGTTGACAACGCTTCTACAAAGTATTGGAAACAAAAATCAATGCCTCTGATTTCTGTACAAATTAAATCAATTAAAATGAGTGAGTGGTTCAAAAAAATGAGTTGGGTTAGTACCACACCGAGTTAAACTATTTTTGGCAAACATAAATTTGAGATGTTGTGGGTTCAGGTCTGACTCAATTGAGGTTAAATTCAGCAGATGAGAAATTGAATCCATTTTTGCCTAATTTTCATGAGCAAATCACACAGTAAAACAACTTAATCTGGGATAGATCTCATTAGCAGTCATTTCTTGGTGAAATCATACCATCAAAAAATTGGTCTGGACTTGTATGTAACAGGAGTACTAGTGCTATTCACCTTAGCATGTCCTGGCATTTTTCCAATGTCAGTCACACAGCTCATAACATCACGAGTCATGCACCACACATTTCCTCCCTTACTGACATAAATTGGACCTCTTGAGAGTAACCTATGACCTTTGAACAATCACGAAAAAAACGAGGAGTTCAGAATGCTGAGACCACCAATTAGGTGTCAGTTAAAGGATTTCCTTTTTATATCATCGAAGTCTTGCTTGCAGCATCTGCCATCCTTAGTTTACAATGATCAGGGTATCTGGAGCCTCATCACTGACTGCATTCTCTTTATACTATGCACATCACAGCAACGTACTGTGATCTCTGCCTCACTGATCATCCTCATGTCTCATGTAAGGTGGGACACAGTCAGGCCTGATGATCACGTGGGGGTTACTTGCATGCACGGGAGATCACTGTCTCCTTCCTCCCCATAGTTGCTCTCACATCCCTGGCAGCTTTTCATACAGCTGTTCTGTGGCTGGCACAGGGAGAGTTCATTTAAGGTCCGATGCCCATCCCGGTGATCAGCATGGCAAGGATGCAGTAGATGGGAGTTTTTTTCATGCTGGGAACCACACATCCTGTTTAAGTACATGATTCTGGATAGAAACCACACTAGGGCTGCTCGCAATGTATATTTTTGACTATTTCATAATTGTTTTGCAGGAGATCAGATTATGTCTTAGTGCTGCAGATGATTAGCATACAAAAAGAGGATGAAGTCCAATTTTGAGACAAACAAAAATAATAGTGTTAAATCCAGACATGTCAAAAAAAATGTAAAATGTATGATAGAAATAATTACTCTGATTAAATAGACAGCATCTGTAGCCAAGCAAAACAGATTATATGAAAGATAAAGTAACCCAAATATTGTGAAACAATTCCAAAGTTCTGATTCATACGTCACATGGCTCGGTGGAACAATGCTTGCCGTTGTTAATTTTTTCCATGTTTCTTAGCACTCATCAAGTTGAAGGATGTCAGTGCTAGGGAAATGATGCCTGGGTTACACTCTCCTTTTTGAGTATTCAGTTTCACTTTTTTTGGTTACTTATTGAATTGGGAATTTATTTTTTTAAATTCTTCAGTACGATATGTCCTTTTGTTGGGTCGTATGACAATCTATTGCATAAGTCTGAAACTCTTATTTCCAAAGGGCTGATTTCTTGATTGAGCATTCCCAGCCAGATATGATCCCAATGGGCAATGTAATGAGACGTTCGTAGTCCCACCATACCCGATTTTAGAATGAGTCCTATTAAACCGCTTGGCCTAAAAATGTGATCCATTTTCCATGTGCAAATCATATATAAAAGAGAGTAGATTGTATTAGTGATCCATGGGGAAATTTGTCTGGGCACTTCCATGTATAATTCACCCTAATGTTTCTGACATTTTCCTGGCTCCTGTCATATACCCATTGACATCACAATTTGTACAACCCATGTTTTGTCCTTTACTGAGTTAAACTGAAGCTTTTGGATGCAACCGACAACCTTTATTGAATGCTCACTGTACAACTTAGAGTACATCGTACTACTCTGTTGCATTTGTGCCTATTTAAAGGGATACTCTGCAGATGTCAGGAGAACTGACTGGGCAGCTTCAAAACTTGCTGTGGATGACAAAGTACTGTAGTCTTCTAACTATAGCCGCTCATTCCTTGTGGTGCCAATCTCGGAGGTGGTGCTGGGGGTATCAGGTGCAATGATCCACTCTTATCACTTTCGTCATAATATCCAATCACCCTCTTTCCCTCTGTTTCTCCTCCCACTCTATCGCCTCCTATTCTGAGACCATGCAAAGAGAAAACAGAAACTATCTTAATGTAAACTGCAGCTAAAAAACCACCGAGGCCAGATGCAGGTTGGAGGAGCAACACCCTGTATTCTATCTCGGTGGTCTCCAACCTGACGGCATCAACATTGATTTCTCTAACTTCCAGTAACCCCTCCCCTCTGTTTTCCTTCCTCCCCCCATTTGTTTTCCCTCATTCCTGTGGCACCTCCACCCCTTCTCTTTCCCCTCCCCTGCCTTCACGACCTGCCCACCTTCCCTTTATTCCATGGTCTACTGTCCTGTCCTATCAGATTCCTCCTTCTTCAGCCCTTTGCCTCTTCCACCGATCACCTCCCAGCTTCTCGCATCATTGCCTTTTATTTCCCCCTCTCACCTATCACCTGCCAGCTCGTGCTCCTTGTCTTCCCCCCACCTTCTTATTCTGGCTTCTGCCCTCTTCCCCTCCAGTCCTGATGAAGGGTCTCAGCCCGAAATGTCGACTGTTCATTTCCCTCCATAGATGCTGCCTGACCTGCTGAGTCCCTCGGGCATCTTTTGTGTGTTGCTAAAAAACCTTTGCAGTAATACAGCCACAAAGACGATAATGAGTGCAACTACGTGAAAGGAGATACAGTGATTATAATGAAATATGGTTAATGAGCATACCAACAGACTAAATATCACACTGGCTCCAGATGTCCTTCAGGTGTGCCTCTCCGCCCTAAGGCACAGGATAGTATCTTCAAGCTGGGTCAGGCACTGCACTTGCAAGGGCCCCCGTCAGTATGGGTAGCCTTCCTTCTATTCTCTGCTGTCAATCCATAAGTGGTATATAAAAAGGCTATTGAGTCACCTTCTTGTTTTCCTATATTTAGTGGCTTGACCTCTGTGTGGGGCTGTAAGCTGCTAGAATGTCAGTGGTGGAGTGAATGGGAGTATACAGTTGGTGTCATAATTGGTGTTGTTGACAGTATGAATGCATGTATGTGAGTAGGTATATCACCTTCAATACAGCCCTCCACCTGACCAAGCCTTCCCTGCCCCACTTGTGACAGAATCTGCAGGTTCCACATTGGCCTCATCAGTCACCTCAGATCCCAGAGAAGTGGAGTAAAGGAAAGACATCCTTGGTTCCTGAGTCAGAATGAAAGAACAGTATATCTGGCTCAGAGCTCACCAGGACATATCTTGTGAGATCATGGAATTGCTTTGTTCCACACAGCGGGGATTCTCATTCTGGGAGGAAACTAGTGCAGCCACCTCCAGCCATGTCCTTGGAGTAGGTCTCCGGCCCTCCCCCACTGCTTTATTCTCAGTCTTCAGAATTTCACTGTCCTTCTGAATGAAAGTTGGTGCACTCTCCCTTTCTTTTCTGACTTCCATGGCAGCCATAATGATGCCTGGTCACCAAAGGTCATGTGTCTTTGAGAGCTGGTGCCCTTCTTCAAATCCTGTATGACAAGTGGTTTTCGGCTGTGCTGAAGTATGAGAAGTCTTGTCTGGAACTGTGCATGATTCTGGCTGCACATCACCATAACCCTGTTTCTTACATATTTTGGTCAATTTCATGAGTTTTTTGTGGAGTATCTGGGAAATGTTTAATATACTAATAAAAGCATTAATTTGATTCCTTGACTTTTTAATTCTCTTTCATCACAGCTTGTAAATATTGTTTCCTAGGTAGTTCAGTTGGTTATTTCCTTCCTTCCAAGAATTCCATTTGAGAGAAAAGAATGCTCTCTGTCTCTGCTGCTCCGCAATCCAGAGGTTAAAAGTACGATTCTTGCCTTTTCCTACTCAATCCAATAGAATGCACCAAGCTCTGCACAACCTCAGGAGGCTAAAAAAATTTGGTATGTTACCCTTGACACTCACCAAGTTTTTTCTAAGCATCCCATCTGGATGCATCATGGCAACTGCTCTGCCTGAGACCAGACGAAACTGCAGAGAGCTGTGGACCAGCTCAGTACTTACAGAAACCAGGCTCCCCTCCATGGACTCTGTCTACACTTCTCGCTGCCTCAGTAAAGCAGTCAGCGTAATCAAAGACCCCACCCTCTCTTCTCCCCTCCCCCATTGGGCAAAAGATACAAAAGCCTGAAAGCACGTACCACCAGGCTCAAGGACAGGTTCTATCCCGCTCTTATAAGACTACTGAATGGACCTCTGAGACAATGAGATGGATTCTCAACCTCACAATCTACCTCGTCGTGGCCTTGCACCTTGTTGTCTGCCTGCACTGTGCTTTCTCTGCAAGCATAACAGTATATTCTGCATTCTGCTACTGCCTTTCCCTTGTATTACCTTGATGTACTGATGTGATGAAGTGATCTGTATGGATGGCATGCAAAACAATGTTTTTGGTACATGTGACAATAATAAACCAACTTAAAATCAGCCCAACAACCCAGGGTGGCAAGTGCTCTTGCATTCCTTCTTCTTAACCACATGAAACATTTTATATGCTGTTAGATTTTTGCAACAGATTACTAAACGAGTTGTTTAGCAAATGCATTAGGAAGAACAATGGATAGTTTTGACCTCGCAACACAACTGTCATGTATCCAGATGTTATGTTACAAACCCAGAATGAATGAGGCTTGAACACGGAATGCTGGTGGATGATTGGGATAAGAATCCACACTTTAATGCAGGCTGGGTTAATGAAAATAAAATTACAATTTTCTCTGTTTCTTCAATAGCAAAGTTCCTGTTAAGTGGGTCAGACTGTTACACTGCAAATTTTATTGAAGATTGTTTGCCACTAATTGGCATTTATAATACAAATTCAAATGGAAAATACATATATTGTGGAATGAGAACTACTATGCTGGATTTGGAAATATCCTTTAAAGGATAAAAGGAAGACTTGCATTTATATACTGCCTATTATAAGTATCACAAGCATTTTATAACCAATTAAGTTGTAATTATTGTTGTTATATTGGAAAATGGAGAACAGGATAATCAAGGACATTAGGAACCTAAGATAGGAATTCTTGGATTGAATGTATGATGGGCTTAAAAATGTTTATTACTTTTTTAAATGTTTTTAAGTGTTATGAAATATTCTCATGATAGTGTACACTTGTTTGGAAAACCAGTTCCTATGTCTTGATCTTGATTCATGCTTTTCATTTCAACAATGAACATGGAAACTTTCATGCATAAACATTTATCCTGGCACAACAGGATCTCAATGTTACTGTTTCATTATCATAGTTAGATAGCAAACCAACCAAATCATTCAACTGGCAAGTTAACGAAATGATTGAAAATTCTTTCCGTCACTCAAAAATCTGTTTAGTTGCTTTATTCATTTTATTTCCAGGTGGGAGGAACTATTTCAAAAGCTTTATTCTGGTAAGATTTGGTTTTTTTAAATGAGGTGATGAGGGGCTAATTTTAGCTCATCTCATTGGGTAAAATCCCATGGGATTGGGTGGGATTTAATTTAACACTCCCTCCAATACCATCCACGGATTTCAAAGAAAACTACAACCTGGATCTAAAACCAGTTTCTTAACTCACGGGTTAAATACAAATCACCCCATTACATGTGCTATGAAAAGCACCGGAGAGTGAAGAGACACGCAAGTTTTGTAATGACCACACAATTGTAGCTTTGGTTGGTGTTTGAGTTATTAATGCCCTCTAAACCTGAATTTAAATCTATGTAGTAAATGCATAGGTGGAGCAAAACAGAATGGCAAACCACCCTCATCTGTATATCACAATGCCAGTGATTTTAATATTCAGATCCCTGCTTGAAACCAGCAGAAAGTGATAGTTGCCTGCAAAGAAGGAACACTGTGTTCATTTGCTACTGGTGACAGAAACAATAGACCCTACCAATGCAAAGTATCCTCACAGCCTGTGGTGGTTAGTCTGGGGCATCTGGCATCAGTATTTGCTGGGATGTCCTTTCCATCACTGCTTCTTGGTGTGAAAACAACACTGGGATGGAGACACAAGAGACTGCAGATGCTGGAATCTGGAGCATAAAACAAACTGCTGGAGGAATTCAGTGGGGATGGAGGGCTGGTGTCACGCCATCAACCCACTAGTACCCAATTCCAATGCAGGCAGACGTACTCCAGCATGTAAAGAAGCAACCATCCTTGTGAAGGCTTCACCACTTGCTGTAAGAGTATCAACCAGCCTCAAATGTTACGGGCTACAAATTAGACAGCTGCTTTAACTAAATTCCAGAGACGAGGTGAGAGTGATTGCCTGTGGCTTTAAAGCAGTATTTGACTAAATATGGCATCAGGGAGCTGTAGCAAAGCTGAAGTCAATGGGCATCAAGGAAGAACACTCTTAAGATTGGAATCATACCTCATAGAAATGAAAGTGATTGTTGGAAGTCAATCATCCCAGCCCCGGAGCAGATCTGGAGGAGTCCCTCTGGCAGTGTCTGAGGTCCAACCATCTTCAACTACTTCATGAATGGTTTTCCTTCCATCATAAGATCAGAAGTGGGGATATTCCCTGATGATTGCACAATATTCCATTCCATTTAGAATTCTTTAGCAAAGGAAGCAGTCATTGAGCAAGATCTAGGCAACATTCAAATATGGGATGATAAGTAGCAAATAACATCTATGCTGTGCAAGTACCAGGCAATGATTATCTCCAACAATGAAGAGCTAAAATATGTTTAACCTTCAATGGAATTTTAGTCATTGAATGCATCCATCAACCTCCTGGGGAATGCCATTGACCAGATGGACCAACCACATAAAAACTGCGACTGTTAGAGGTTGGTATCCTGTTGCAAGTGACTTACCTACTGATGGTCCAAACCCATTCCATCACCTACAAAGTGTATCAGGAGTATAGTGGAACAATCTTCACTTGCCTGGATAAGTACAGCTCCAATAATACTCAAGAAGCTTGACAGCACCCAGGAAAAATGCAACCCATTTGATTCGCACCCATCCATCACCCTAAACATCCATTCTCTCAACCACCAGTGCACTGTGGCTCCAGTATGTACCATCTACAAGATACATTGGTTACTCACCTAGGATACTCTGACAGCCCCACCAACTCATGAACATAACCACCAAAGAAGACAATGGCAACAAGTGCGTAGGAATACCACCACCGGCAGGTTGTCCACTAAGTGACAAACCATCCTGAATTGATGGCCAGTCCTTCATCAATGCTGGGACTTAATCCTTGAACTCCCTCCCCAACGGCACTGTGGCAATACCTTCACAGAAAAGCTTGCAGCGGGTCAGGAAGGGAGCTCACAACCTCCTTTTGAAGAGTAATTAGGAATAAGTTGAATTAAAGAACAAACTTTGTGGTCGTACTAGTCTGTCACTGAGGATATCCGTAACAACAGCCATGTACTATTCAGATCTCGTTATCAACTTGACTGTCCTGTCTGAGAGTAACCAAGAACAAAAGAGTTTGGGAATCTATCATTGCCCAAACTGCCGGATTTGGAGGTTCTGTCCATGGAGCAATACATATCCCTGTGCTCAGTACTCATAACCATAACATGATTCTGTTTTCTCAATGTTTATGACCAGCATGTTAGTCACGTTCATTTTGCTGCAAGCAATTTTGATATCTTTATTTTAAGGCTGCTGTCAGTTCTATCAGTCTTTAAAAAAAAATGCTGGCTGCTATTTGATCAAAAATATCCTTTTTATATGCTTTAGATATCCTCATATCTGTGGTCTTGGCCAATGATATCTTTGGACCGTTCTAGTACATAGGCTGAATACTGCTTTTGCAAGCTCTTCCTTCATCAGGCTCAACACTCTAACCTGACCAGAGTCTCAAGGCCAATATAGGTGAGCTGTATGTTGCACCATTTGCCTTGCAAAGGGGACCCTTCATGAAGGTCCATGGATACTGTTGGGGTGAGAAGGACTGAAAAAGGTGTGAAGGATGCTGTCTTTACAACTTCTGTAGCAGTATAGTAAGGTTTATCACCTCTGCACTCTTCAACCTCTCAAATGGGTGAGCTCCTGGTTGGGGGTATTCCCAATACTAGGAGCAAATTCCCATTACTTAAATTAAGATGACTCCAGAAGCTATTGAAGAATTAACCATGTTGCATTTTGTGCTTTGGCCCATACCTGTTTGGGATTTCACCCAATAGAAGTTCTAGGTTAATCTGCGAAGCGTGTAATGCATGTGCATACTTTCATAAAAATCTTAAGAGTGCTTTACGCCAAGAGGAAGAGAACATCAAAGGAACAGTTATTGCTAAGTGCTCTTGCATACTTCTAAGGTGCTGCTAAGAAGACAACTTCGTTGAAAGGTAAGCACATGGTTCTTGGTGGCTCAAGAATGGAGCTTGGCAACGGGAATATAAAAAAAAAGAACAGAAATTTTCCATTAAGCTGCGTACAGTATTGATGAGTCAAGTATATGATACCCTAAAAATAATTTCTATTATATTAAAAGAGGCAATTCAATCATTATTCCCAGAATGACAGTACTGCCATATTATTGAATATATTCTTCTGTAATTAACTACCCCGGTTCTAATTTACAAAATATTGTTTCAGCAATTAGCAGTCATCCAGTTCAGAAGAAACTACATATCCATTAATTTGTGCAGCACAAACAATTTTCCTCATGTTTACCTGCTCTATGTTTAGTTGTACAAATATAGGTTCCCAGCTTGTGTGAACTAAATATTAATGCACTTACATTTAAAAATTCCAATATTCAGAAGAAATTCTGTTAATTGAACATCAGAAATTGCATTTGAATCATTGAAATGGATTGCATTTCAAATTGCTCATGGTGGCTGGGATTTATTTTGCCAAATAGCTACAATAAAAAGAACGCTGAAGCAGCAGGACCTTTCATGATAATGACAAAAGGTTAGCTGGAGCTGTGGGCTGTTTGTATTTCATGATTGCCTGTCTTTCTGCATTTTGGATCCATCGATGCAGGAAGCTTTCAGGAGGCGTTGATGTTAGCTAATTTGCATAACTGCTGTATTTAAAATGAGCATCACAAATTCTGACTTTATAATTTATTTGTCAAAAACAAAGATGCCTCATAAAAATGGGGAAGATTGATCCTTTGACAAACTTTAGTATTGACAACCATACCTGTCTCTCTCTCACACTCAGACACAAACACACAATATTGCATGGTTGATGATATATAACATGGATGTATGATCTATAACTGTAAAGTTATGAGCAAAAGCTATTCTCTTTATTCATTGGACATTGCTCATTTTAGATTAAAAACCCTTTAGGAATGTTGTATGTTATGAAAGCTATTAACCCTTTTACCATTCAATTCAAATTATCAAGGTTCTCGTGCTTTTAATCTGTATTTGTTTTGATTGTTTTTAATCTGTATTTGAAATTGCATTTTGCTAATTAAGTGATATAAGTTGGAGATGTTGAATTTACCAAGCAATAAAAACTCCCTTGGTTTGATAAATAATTGGTCGTTTAAAGTTAACAATTTACACAATTTGATTATTGGTAGTTTTGTTAAAATTCTGCTTAAATTGTGCCTTGAATATTTGTATTTAATTTATAAAATGCACCTTTATGGATGTGAGGTTTGTTGGCTGAACAAAATGAAATTAAAATGAGTACAGTGCATTGTGTTTTCCTGAATTTATTTGAATCAACAATATTGTAAATCTAATTGTGTCACTGTAACTGTTTTTTTTTAAGATCTCCTGGAAGTAAAAATTAGTGTCCAATTCAGTGGAGCTTTCAGTCAATGCAAGCTTGTTTCAGTGGAGCTGCAAAATAATTTGTAATCTTTTGTTTAAGGTTATCAAAACAGCAAAATGAAAGTAAGGATCACAAGATATATATAGATATTGTACTGCATGCAACAAACAATCTGCTGGAGGAACTCAGCGGGTCAAGCAACATGTCGGGGGGGGGGGGGGGGGGGAAGGAACAGTCAATGTTTCGGGACAAAACCCTGCATCAGAATGGAGGGTGGAGAGGGTAGATAGCAAATATAATGAGGTGAGATAGGGGCCAATAGGAGAATAGTAGACAGAGGATAGGTGAGGCATGATGAGCAGATGGAACCAGGTAGAGGAAGGGGAGGAATGGAAGATTGGTGGATGATAGATAGAAGGCAGATGGAGCCAGGTGGAGCGAGGGGAGGGTAAAGGTGGAGACAGTTACTGGAGGGTGATAAGCAGGAGTACAAAGGTTACCACTGCTGTAGTCTGATAAGTAAGGAATGTGATAATGGGAACCATTAGGGGAGAGGTGAAGGGCAGGTGGAATCGGAGGGGATGGATCGGGTGGGTAAAATGTGTGGGTAGTAGGTGGACGGAACCAGGAAGGAAAGGGGGGTATGGGAAAGGGGACAAAAATCGGACGACTGGAGGTGGATCGGAAGGAGGGGGGGGGCAGGGGAGGGGGCTGGAAACAGGAGGCAATGTTACTTGAAATTGGAAAATCCTCCAGCAGTTTGTTTGTTGCTCCAGATTCCAGCATCTTCAGTCTCTTGTGTCTCCATTGAATTGCATGTACGGTAAATTTATCGGTTCACGTTTATGATGAAGCTAGCCTATGTAAACATATAACTGGATTTTACACCCTTCCTCCACTGAAGGCACAATAACACCTCAACTTTGCACCTGTCTGCTCTTTGTTGCTTTTTCTCACCCACCCAACCCCAATACAAGTTATGCAGGCTTTCCTACATTGAATCTTAAGATGTAACCTATTCTTCTATGCTTTTCAAATTTTTGTTTTGCTATTTTTCTATAAACCTGGTATGTGAAACTCATTTCATTGTGGATGCATGACAACTGTATATGCTTACTTGCAACTTAATTAATTGTGGTTCTTGTTGTAATGTAATTATTTCTAAAATCCAATTTTCCCTTCACTTCAAATTGTAAAGTTTATTTCATTATGTTACAAGCATGACGTACACAAATGCTTCAACAAGATTTATGACCTTTGAATAGAAAGCCACCACCTCTCAGTCTTATTCTATTCAGTAGTCAACATGCTTAAGCACTGATTTGACCTGGTTTACACCTGTTTGTCAGTGCAGCATGGGAGAGAGGAGAAAGAAAATCAGCAAAAAGAAAGTGATCTGTTGCCACTCAAGCAAGTGGCTATTTTGAAGGAATTAGGATTCAAATATAAATTGCGTGGTAGATCTGAATTTCACATTCCCAGAATCTTAGAACATAGAACACTACAGCACAGTACAGGCCCTTCGGCCCATAATGTTGTGCCAACATTTCATTCCTACTCTAAGATCTATCTATCTAACCCTTCCCTCCCACATAGACCCCTATTTTTCTATCATTCATGTGTCTATCTAAGAGTCTCTTAAATGTCCCTAGTGTATCTGCCCCCACAACCTCTGCCGGCAGTGCGTTCCACGCACCCACCACTCTCTGTGTAAAAAAAACTTACCTCTGACATCCCCCTTATACCTTCCTCCAATCACCTTAAAATTATGTCCCCTCATGTTAGACATCAATCTCAAATACAAAAATAAGCATCTTGAAGGACCTGGAAAGTTTGATGTTCCCATTTTCCGTCACAGTACTCCTATGTTAGTTTAGGTGCTGAAGCTTTACAATGCTTAACAGCTTGTAAGACCTAAGCATTGATTTTATTGTTTCCTGATTTGTAGAAATTACAGTTTTATCACAATCCTTGAAATTGTCCTGAATGGTTGCAGTAAGGCTGGTTCCATTGTACTTAACAGAAGAAATAATATTTGTAACAAAACGCTGTTTAAAAATAATAACATTTCACATTGAAGGTCTGTGCCTCTCTGAGAAGTCTATAGCTTGTATTTCCCTGAGATATTATAATCTGCCCATCACATTGTGAGGGAAAATATTCACCAGAAACTCAGCTGGACCAGTCACGTAAATACTGTGCCTATAAAATCAGGTTAACAGCTGGTATCCTGCAGCAAGAAATTTACCTCCTGACTTTTCAAAGCTTTTCCACCACCTGCAAGGCACGAGTCAGGAATGAGATGGGATTTCCTCCTCCTGCCTGGGGAGTGCAGCTACAACATTTCTCAAGAAGCCCAATGTCATCCAAGAAAAAGCAGCCCCTTTGATTGGCACCCCATAAACATTCATCCCATCCATCATCAGTGCACAGTTGATGCGGTGTTGACCATCGATGTAGTGTAGTGGAGGGGATAGATACTTGGACCCAGGTAGCTGGAAATAATTGCAGCCCCCATTTTATATAATAACTGGATATTATATTGTTGGTTAGAGGTAGTAAAAACATATAAGTGGAAAAGAGAGAAGTAGAATTGCTTGAAGCATATGAATTATTTTGTGGTAAACAAGGAGTGGAGAAATTCAAATCAGAATTGCTACAATTACCATATAATAAGTTTAGAGGATATTCCCATTATAAGTATTGACTAAGTAATTTATTATGGAAATATTGAAAGAATCCATGTAAATGTAAGATACTTAATACTTGTTCAGTTACTGCACCAACAGCATTCTTTCTTATTTATTTTATCTCACCTCAAGAATATTGGAAGTATTGTTCTTGAGATGAGTTTAAAACGTTGGGAGAATGGGCCAAATGTTTAAAGCAGCAAGACAGGAGATCAAGAGTTTAGTGGAAGGTGATTGGATGGTGAGTGTTACCAGCTGTTTCTTTACAGGAGTTATTAAATTACATTGAAGAGCAAAAAGCACATAACAAAAACAAAGATTATAATAGCTGATAGAATATTAACATCACAAAACTTTATATCTGTGGATGTTTGTTTGAGATGACAGGGAACGTGGTGTGTTGTACCTGCAGTGTGTGGAATTCTCTGAAGAAGTGGGAACTACAACAATCACATCTGCAGAAAATGTTGACATCTTGAGGAACTTTGGAACTGATGACCTGGAATCTGAGCCACAAATATTATAATACACATAAGGAAGAACACTAACAAGACAGTTTAAGTTATTGTGACTGCCTCCTTGAATGAAGAGAGCTTCAGATTTAGTCAATGACTAGGCATGAGAGGCTATGCCAATAAATCAAAGGGTGCCCGGGATGTTGTGATGGAGTCATCTCAGGTCTTGCACATGTCTAATAGCATTGAGGGAAGATGTACAATCTGACCTCATCACCATGGTACAGAGGGCCATTCAAATGGGACAAGTAAAAAAGAAAATGACAATGATATGAGACAATAATGTCAAGGGGACAAATACAGTTTTCTGCAGTTTTAAATTTGAATCCCAAAATTTGTGTTGATTATTGAGTGGCCGAGCTGAGGACCTCCTCTGTGACCCTGAGGGGAATATAGGATTGTTGGGGAAGATCCAATTGTCATGGTCTATGCAGTAACACACTCTATAGTTGTAATCAAGAAAGGCTATCTGCTGAGGAACTGAAGAGCTTCAGCTCTAAGTTCATAAACAGAACCACAAAACTAATAATCTTTGGATTACTACCACAGCCAAATGCAAATTAGCATAGGGTGATATAAATCGGAGATGTATTGAATGCGTGACTCCAACACTAGTGCAGGAGAAAATGCCATTCATAGGGCATCTGTCTGGGGAAGGGGAGTTGTTCGGCCAGGTTGGACTTCAGTTCAATCAGACCAGGATCAGTGCCCTAACACACAGAATAATTAGGACTGTAAATGGGGGTGGTTTAATCTAAATAGTCCAGGGAACTGGAAAGTTCAAATGAGAAGCAATTTTGCAAGTTTAAAAGAAAAGACGAGGTAATAGTGCAGTGTAGTGATACAGGTCGTGATATACAGAATGTGACAGGAAGGGATAGAGCACGTATGACCAAAGAAGGCAAAATGGTAAGAAGTTAAAAATAAAGGCTCTAACCTGAATACATAAAATATTTGTAACAAAATAGGTAAATGCATGGCACAAATCAAGATTAATAGATCTGATTGAATAGCCATTTTAGAGATCTGTTTGCAAGGTGACCAACATTGGGAACTGAACATTCTACAGTACTTTATACTTCACCTAGATTGGCAGAGTGGAAATAAGGTGTGGGGAAACAGTGACAACAAAAGACATGGTTTTACACCTGTATTGAGAAAGGACCTTGGCTCAAAAGATAAATTAAGAAGCAAAGTACTTCAGGTGCTGAAAATCTGAAATAAAAGTAGAAAATGCTGGAAATACTCATCAGGTCAGGTAAAATATATGGAGAGAAAAACAAAGTTAATGTTTCCAGTCAAAGACCATTCACCAGACCTGATGAAAACTTATCAGCCTCGGATGTTAGCTCTCTTTCTATGTCCACAAATTGAAGATATTGACCAGAAACAGCCACTCTCTCCGCAAATGTTGCCTGATCTAGTTGGTGTTTTCAGCAATTTCTGGTCTGTTGCTTGAGTGGATATAAATCCCTCAAACAGTTGCTATTTGTTGGGATGGAGTATCAGTCAAGAAATAAAAATGGTTTTAATAAAGAAAATTCAATAGTAGGGAGGGAGGGAATTTTAATATTCATAGAATCTGGGCAAATCAAATTGATGAAAGTAGTCTTGTGGACCAATTCATGAATGCATTTGAGATGATTTTCTAGGAGAATACATTGTGGTTCCAACGAGGGAACAAATCATATTTGATCTGGCCATGTGTAATGAGAAAAAAATTAATTAGTAATGCCAAGTAAAAGGTTCTCTTGGGAAGCGAGATCATACTATATTAGAATTTCAAGTCCGAGGAACAAACATGGTCCAAAGCCAGAGTCTTGAACTTAAATTAGCTATATGGGTGTGAGGGATGAGTTGCCAAATAAATTCGGAAATTAAATTTAAAAATATGAAGGTAGTTATGAAATAGGAGATATTCAAAGAACTATTTCATAATTTTCAATGAGTATTCATTCCACTGAGAAGTAGGAAATAAGGAACAACAAACTTAGATGAAGGACAAAGTTGCTGATGATATACAGATAGGCAGAAAGTAAGAACAGGATCAAAAGAGTCAGCAAAGGGATATGGGCAAGTTAATTAGGTGGGCAAAAAGCTGGCAGGTCGAGTATAAAGTGGGGAAATGTGAAATTATCCACTTTGGTAGGAAGAATAGAAAATCAAAATTTTGTTTGAACAGTGTGAGGCTATTAAATTTTTTTTTAAGAGATAACTGGGTGCCCTTGTACAGGATAAACAGAAAGCTAGCATGCAAATATAGCAAGTAAAAGGGGGCTGGTGTATCAGCATAAAGAGCAACTGAACAGGGTTTTGGTGGAATCACATCTGGAGTACAACATCCAGTTAGGTCTACTTATTAAAGAAAGGATACTCTCGTCCTGGAGGTGCAGGGAGAGATCACTAGATTGATTCTTTGAAATAGGCGGTTATCATGTGAGAAAAAAATTGAGCAGAATGGGCCTATGCTCACTCAAATTTAAAAGAATGTGAGGTGAAACTTGTAAGATTCCAAGGGAGATTCACTGGGTAGATGCTGAGAGGATATTTCCTCTTGTGGGAAAGCCTAGAACCAGGGGGCATAGTCTCCGAATAAAGAGTTAGCTGCTTAAGAGTAACATAACAAGGAACTACTTCTCTCAGGGGGATGTGAATCTTTGGAGATACTTATCCCAGAGAATTGTGCATGTGGAGCTGTTAAGTTTATTCAACTCTGTAAAAAAAAAGATACGTGGATGTAAGGAAAATCAAGTTTTATGGGAATGAGCAGGAATGTGTTGAGGCCAACAAACAGATCAGCCTTCATCTCAATAAATGGCAAAGCAAACTCAAGGCCTCTCTGCTCATATTTCCTACATTCTTACAAACAGCTGAAATTCCAGAAAATTGTAAATATGACTACTGAATTTACTTCTTAAGTACAGCCTTTCAGTAATTCTGTGTCGCAAAGCTGTTGCAGATATTTGGCACTGATGAAGGATGCAAATGAGTTTAATCTTGGCTAAAGCTCATATTTGGTTGGCCCCCACAGGTTTTTCCCTGCAGGACACAAAGTGAATTTTATACTTAATTCCCGTGGAAGAGATGGAACTTGTTTATCTATCTGGTGTTAATAAGGAATGTGTAGAGGCAAATTCTGCTGTAAACAGGTGTGTAACAGGTGCAAGAGGACCAGGGACTGTGCTTATTTCTTCATTGGCTGCAATTTTGTGGTCCGCTGCTAGTTTATGCCTTAGGTTAGGCTACAGGTGGATGTAAACTTTGCACATTCTCTGGGATGTACCATACTTTACTGTTACGTTTCTGTTGTGTACCCATTTGGAATGAGGGAAATGCCAAGGAAAAAAAGTGTAGTGACCATTTGTTTTTTGTTAATTGCACCTTTTTATGAGGCAGCTGTTTCATATTTTTAATATTCTTTGAGAAATGTTGCTGGGCCCTAATTCATTACTTTTCTGGGTCAGTTGTTTTTAATCAGCAATGCTTGCAATATCTCATGGATGAAGTAGCACAAAACGAATGATTGGAGCCATGACACAGCTCTTCTCCCATATCCAGTGTTTGTCCAGGCCACCAAACACACCTGGTGGATTGGTCTGAAAGCCTTATCCAGACACACTGCAGGTAAATATTTTGTGAGTCAAGAAATGGTGACATGTGCCAGCTGCAGGCCTAACTGCCTGATCTTAATTTTCTGACTATTCCTTATGGGCCTCCAGACTTCAGATCCCAGCATCTTATATTGTCATAAATCTGATGCTTATATCCATTGTTCTCTTTGATTTGACTTGACTTTGACTCCATTGATCTGTGGTGTCCAATTAAATAAACCTCAAACCAGATTCCTTAAATGTACATTTAATTGGAACATAAAGACAATTGAGCGAAGGAAAAGAACATCCTGACAGGCAATCAGCCCCAAAAACCTCAGCACAATGAGTTCCCGTAAGCTTTTCCTTTCCTGAGCTTTTGGAGAAATGTGCATTTCAACCATCTGCGCTCAGAGACAACTTCCAAATCTTATTGTTTACTTCAGCAGGAAATCACTAGCAGAGATTTGCCATCTGAAGGAAGGACATCTGCAACCAATTTCCTGCATCAGTGCATGACTGCCAGGGATCAACAAGGTACTTTGATTGACATGTCTGGGGATTACTTCTGGTTGGTAGTGCAATATCAGTTCATGTAGTTACACATGTAGAAGCAGTTGTTGAAGGAAATGGATCAAACTGAAATGTTTATTTCTCATAGATGCTGCCTATCCAACATTTCCTTTTTTTTATTTTTGAAGTAAATGTTGGTCAGCATGATCTATACCTCAATCACTGGATTGCTTTTGTTGCTCTTCCAATGCTCATAATGGGGTTGTAAAAGATACTGCACTGATCCTGAAGCTCATCTCGACAACCAATGTAATTGATCTAGTGTTACTTTGGTCTTATCCATGATGTCCTCTGATAATGAGAGAGTGAACAGGTATTAAGGGTGCAGTCTGCTGTAGGGCAGTCTGATGAAAGGCACAGGACCCGAAATGTTAACTGTTTCTCTTCCCATAGATGCTGCCTGACCCACTGAGTGTTTCAAGCATTTCAAGCTTCTGTAGTTTTTTTTTGGTGTCCATTTGGTATTACGTGGATATTAAAGTAGCCCAAATATAAGATTATCCACTTTGCACCTAATAAGGAAAACCAGAAGCAGTCAAAATGCTAATAAACTTGGTAGTCCAAGTGTATAGTCATTGATATATCATGGATAAGTATAGAAAATAATCAGAGAAAATGGAATGCTTGTCTTTGTATCGATGTTCTGCTGTAGCTTAACTAAATCTTGGTTAATCCACACCTGGAGTATCTTGAGCTGGTTTGGGCGCTACACCTTAGGAAGGCTTAGGGAAAGCAGAAAGATACCGAGGTTCCAAGATGAGATTACACAACCTGGAACTGTATCTCCTGGAATTTAGAAGTCTAGGGAACCATTTGTTCAGTTTTTAAGATACTGGAACAGAATTTGCTGCCAATGAAAAGCTGCCCTTACTTGCCACTAACCTGCCTGGTAGGTACAGACTCACCTTTCCTGGGTCCACCGATCTTGCTTGTTGACTGAAGCTTTCCCTTACCAAAATGGTGAGATTCTGAACCATGTATTGCATGTGGGAAGGAGAGAGAGAGAAAAGCCACACCTGTGAAATAACAGAAAACATCTTTGATAACTGGTAAAGCTACACCGCAGGATAAGCCCAAGTATCAGACCCGAGGTCTTAGAATACATTTGAACATCTACCGTGTTCAGAATTATTTAAATATTATCAACATCAATGAAAAAATCTTAAACTATTAAACATATAAAAATTAAAATAATTAAAAACTTTTCTAAAAAAAAATGAAAAGCATTTAAGCAAACCCAATTAATTAAAGAATATAAATTACTTTACACTTCCCTGGATCCCTTCCTGTTCTCACTCTCTAGTCAAGTGAAAGAATGAGCACTTTCTGCACTAGGTCTAACATTGTACCATCTCGTTGGTCAGATTCCCATGTTTAGCTGATGGAGGACTAAACCAAGTTCTTCCTCGGCTGCCTGACTCCCCAAGGAGTCCGTTATTGAAGCACATTACAAATAAAATAAGGAATAGTCCATCTGTACCTGCTCAGCCGTTCAATGGGACCATGGCTCATCTTTTACCTCAGCTCCATTTTCCTGCACTCACCCTTTAATTCCCTTCATATCTAAAGATCTTATTCTTGAATATACTCAGTGACTGAGTCTAAACAGCCTGCTAGGATAGAGGATTCTGAAGATTCGCTATCCCTGGATAAAGAAATTTCTTCTCATCTCTGTCCTGCATGGTCAACCCTTTATTTTGATTCTGTGACTCCTAAGGGAAGCACCAACTCTGCATCTATTATGCCAAATCCGGTAAGAATTTTGCATGTTTTGTATATTGCCAGGGTATCACCAACAAAGAAAGGTTAGCAGCTTGGGCTTTCAGGTCCCATGCAGGAATCCTGAACCTGGTGGCATTTAGACTGAGAAATGCCAATATTTGGGTATAGAAGAGACCAAAAGAATTAGGAGGAAAGTTAAGAAATATTTCTGTATGCATCAAATGCTTTTGAATTCCACAAACTACAATTGATGGGGGACCGATTGTTAATTTTACATCTGAAATAACTTCTGTTATTTAAGGAGCTAAGGGGAAAAAGGCAATGGCGTGTATAAGGAATTGGGTCAGAGATCATCTGTGATCTCACTGAACAGTGCAATGAGGGGCTAAATGGCTGACTGTTGTACCTGTGCTCCTCTGTTCTAAGCAAAATTTCTCAACCATTACTAATAAACCATGAAGGCACATTTGTCAGTTGATTGAAATTTGGTTTGCTGCTCATTTTGCTGCAATCTGATCCTTTTTAATTGATGTTTTCCCCAGTCTACAGATTTTTCCCAGGAGAATGGAGCAAGACCAAAAACATGGCTGGTGGTGATATTGCATATTAGCATCAAGACACTTCAGTTTACCATGGAGCACAATTAATGCTCCCAACCCTCCCTGTGGGGACTGCGTTCAAAGGAGGAGTAGGTCAGAGAATCAGGCTATATCGGTGTAACCCTAATTCTGACCCATTATTCCCCTTGTGTATATTTTCCTACAGGGATCACAAAAATGTGAAATTTATCCTATGTTGCTTCAGTCAGAGGCTGCCACTAGTTGTTATGTATCTTCTTAACTGTTTGTGTGCTAGAAGTTGCCTGCCATCTTAATTATTAAAATTAAAGAGTGTTAAATGGCCTTGGAAAAAATAATGTTTAAAATAATTATTTTTCTTCCTTGTATACCCCTCAACGTTTCCTTCTTTATCAGACTAGGTTGTCTGAGTTCCCAAATGCAGAAATTCAGTAGATTGCAGTGCGCTTTCGATGAATAGATACTGTTTTGTCTTAATTAGTGCTGACACCCACAGGGGACAAATTTCTTAAGACTCCCTCAGTCGCTCTGTACAAGAACAGCAGAGAATTCTGCAGGCCTGAGTGAAATTTGCTTGTGCCATTTCTTCTGAGTTTCCCTGGACTTTTCCAGCAAAGTTAGAGGAGGATCTCTGTGTAAATTCAAGCCAATACAGTCAGATCCTGGGAGTTAACAAAATTACCAACAAACACGATTGTATTGGCTGGTCAACAGCTTTAGATGATGTAAAAAAAACCTGAAGTAGTCGGTAAGACAGCAGACCGTAGACCCACTCATCAACCCCATTGAAAAGGAGATAAAGCAGGAGGTTGACATAGTGCATGGTTGAGGGGTGGTGGTGTATTTGAGGAGTTATTTAGAATTTAAATACCTGCCTTACCAATGTAACCACTAGCAAAGCAACTAATTATAATGGCCAGGGTGAGAGATGTGAAGTGATTTTCCTGTCATGCTATGCTGCACTGCAGCCTTTCTCCTCATCCTCCTGATCCCAAACAGACAACCTGATCACAGTAGCAAGGCTGTCCAAAATTCTTCGAGTTATACCAATCCTCAAAACTCAACTGGGCTCAGGAGTTCCAGCAGATGGAAGCTGAACTCCCCACTCACCAGGTGCTACCGGGTGAATTTGAGTACAGGAATACATTCTGTCAGGACACCATATATGCAGGTGTGAATTCCAGAATCAATCTGCCAGCTACATTTTATCATTCTATATTTTCTCATGACATAGAAGGAGGCCATTTGGAGCAATTCCATTAATCCTACCCCCCACCCTCCCACTTATTTCCCTGCAATCTACTCTCTCTCACATGTCAATCAATTAACCCCCTTTCCCCGATTCTGCCACCACCCAACTGCACCAGGAGCAATCTGCGATATCCATTTAATTAACCAACCAGCATGTCCTGGGGATGTGGGAGGGAGCTGGAGCACCTAATGGAAACCCACACAGGCACAGGGAGAATGTGCAAACGCTTCACAGACGGCACCCAAGGTCAGGATTCAACTTGGGTTGCTGGACCTGCGAAGCAGCAGCACTACCCGTTGTGCCACCGTGCTGGGCAGAAAGTTTTGTTTAGTTGACTACCATTTGACCAAACCTTTATTTGTCCTCAATATCAAAAGGCTTTGAATTTTTTTTCCCTAAGAGAATGCTGCTCTGATAACTGCATCTCTCACATAGGCTCAGTCAACTCATATTTTCATCCAACTTACCAAGTTTGGAATCTACCTTAGGGTTAAAGGAATGAGAATAAGCCATTTGGACTGTTTAGTGAGATGATGGCAGGCCTATTGGGTAGCACAGTAATGCAGCTAGGAGAGCCATTACTTCGCAGCACTAGAGACCCGGATTCAATCTTGACCTCCGGTGCTGTCTGTGTGAAGCTTGCATGCTCTCCCTGTGACTACATGAATTTCCTCTGGGTGCTCTGGTTTCCTCCCACATCCCAGAGACATGCAGGATGCTAGGCTAAATGGTGATTGTAAAATGTCTCTATTGTCTAAACGGGTGGTAGAATGTGGAGGGAGTTGATGAGAACATGGCGGAGAATAAAAAATATCAGATTAATATAGGATGCAGACTCAATGGGGCAAAAGGCCTGTCTCCTTGCTTTATCTTTGTGACTTCATGCTATTACCTGCATTTACTCCCTGTCCCTTAATCCTCCACCATCTTGGACTTCCTTGCTGTTGGGCCAAGACCTTGCTCTGCCTCGAGAGCATGGTCGCCGGTGTAAATGTCACCCCATATTAAAAGAAGTCATGCATAAACATTTTCCACTCCTCACAATAAAGTTCAGGATCTGGAGCATCAGGACCCTCATAAACAACCCAAGCAAAGACTGACCTGAATGTCACACTGCTATCATATCCCAGGAAGGAAATGCTTCAACATTGACATCACTGCTTTGAATGAGATATGATGGGCATGAGAAGATGAGCATGAGGAGCAAGATTGTGGGTACACTACCTTCTGGAAGGTCAAACAGGAAGAGGAATGCATTCATCATGGGATTGGTTTCACTATCGAGGAACAAGTGTGGAGCCTCAGTGACTGACCAGTGGGATTAGCCAACAGCTCATGACCTTTTGGCCCAACTTATTGGCCCCTGGTGGTATGAATCCGCAAACTTATCCCAGGTCAGTGAAGCTAAAGGTGTCATATTGTAATAGTTGCGTATCCAACTCCACTTCTCAAATTTGCTTCAGTTGAAGTTACAATATAGCATGTTTAGCACTACCAATTGGGATGATTTTGTAGGTAGTCACTCATTGATCCCATTATTTTCCATATTATTGCTGTTTTGCTTGTATTCATTATTGCGAATCACTGTACTTGATTCAGTTCTGATTTCTTCAGCATTCTATTCTCTTTCTCTATTGTAATTACTGACTCCAACTAGTCATTCCATAAGTGTGACATTTTCTTATTTTTATACCATTGTGATCCTTTCCCATGTATCTTTTCCCTCCTGAGATAAAGCAATTGGGTCTCAACAATCCACTAATACCTATTCTATATTACAGGGTACCTTTGTAATTCTGGAACATTTCTTAACCTACGAATGTTGTGAGCATGGTACTGCTTGTAAACTGGTCTTTTTATGCATACGTAGAGGGAAAGACCTACCACTCAGTTGCACAGTTATCCTTTGTACAAATCTCATGCACAGGATTGTGGAGTTTTAAGCACAAGTTATGATCAGTGTAAACAGTGTTACTGCAACATTTGCATTGGTTTAAAAGCATTGCACCAGAAACTAGCATAACTCACAAACTTGGTCACACCCTTACAATAAATTAATTATTGCTGGGAGTTTTCACTAATTATGCTCGTAGAATTTTGAGGTGGCTCCAAAATTTTGCTTGTTCATTTGGGTTTAAGAACAATAGTAGCTGTATTTAAAAAGCTTTTTGAATGTAGTTTTTTAAAAAATATTCATTAAGAGCCAATGTAAATTTTAAGTGAATTTTCAGTCATTTAAAATAGAGCAATGGATTCTTGCACACTGTAACCAAAAAGGCTGATTTTTTTTTTGTGTGATAAACTGACATCCAATTAGTGCCAAAATAAGCTCGTTAATATATCAGAAATATTTTCAGTACATTTTTCCTAAAAAAAAATTACCTTTTGAAATTCTGCCTCATTCTGTTGCTTCATGTCAAACTTTGCATTTGTGGATTTTAGTGGAAACTTGATGGGGAAAACAATTGTGCTTTACCTAGATTGTGGATTATTTCCAAAACAAGATGTTGTACCCCAGTAATCCAAAACTCATAACATTAGCCCACATGGTGCCTATGAAAACCAGTTGTTATTTATTTCATAAGTTCAGATATTCAGAACTGCTGCATGTAAACTTGTAGCATGGGAGTGCCATCTTCAGGACATGGATGTTGGAAGAAATGAGACACATCTTTAAATGCCCAGTAGGAATTTTTTAAAAAAAGGTCAGTTCAAATTGGAAATAGATTGTATGATGTTTTCTGCATAGTCAGAGTATGCTTCCTATTTTTTCCTTTTGTTATATCTCCAAGGGCTTTATACTAAACCAATGTGCAGTAAGTTTTTAACAAATATTGATCTGAATGGTCCTCACATAGCAAGCAATCTTAAAAGTTGGAACTCAACAGAAGCAAATAGGATAGTTTTATTTTTACCCAAGATAGGAAAAGTTGATGGAAGATTTGTTTTCAGCTGAACATTGAAACATGAAAGGTTGGAACCCGAAAGTTTGGTTCCTGTCTTGTGAAGAAAGTCAGGAGATATGGGATCCAGGTAAACTTGCCTGTGTGGATTCAGTATTGGCTTGCTCATAGAAGACAGAGGGTGGTGGTAGATGGAGCATATTCTGCCTGGAGGTCAGTCACCAGTGGTGTTCCACAGGGATCTGCTCTGGGACCACTGCTCTTTGTGATTTTTATAAATGACTTGGATGAGAATGTGGAAGGGTGGGTTAGTAAGTTTGCTGAAGCTTGCTGATGGTGGTGTTGTGGATAGTGTAGAAGGTTGCTGTAGATTACAACAGGATATTGATAGAATGCAGACCTGGGCTGAGAAGTGGCAGATGGAGTTCAGCCCGTAAAAGTGTGAAGTGATACACTTCGGGAGATCGTATTTGAAGGCAGAATACAAGGTTAATGGCAGGATTCTTAGCAGTGTGGAGGAACAGAGAGATCTTGGGGTTCACATCCATGGGTCCCTCAAGGTTGTTGCGCAGGTTAGTAGGGTTGTTAAGAGGGCGTATGATGTGTTGGTCTTCATTAGTCGGGGTATTGAGTTCAAGAGCCATGAGGTAATGTTGCAGCTCTATAGAACTCTGCTTAGACCACACTTGGAGTATTGTGTTCAGTTCTGGTCACCTCATTATAGGAAGGATGTGGAAGCTTTAGAGAGGGTGCAGAGGAGATTTACCAGGATGCTGCCTGCATTGGAGAGCATGTCTTATGAGGATAGGTTGAGTGAGCTAGGACTTATCTCATTGTAGAGGAGGACGACGAGAGGTGACTTGATAGAGGTGTACAAGATGACAAGAGGCATAGGTCAAGTGGACAGTCAGAGACTTTTTTCCCAGGGCGACAATAGCCAACACAAGGGGACATAATTTTAAGGTGATTGGAGGCAGGTATAAGGGGGATGTCAGGGGTAAGTTTTTTTACACTGGGAGTGGTGGGTGCGTGGAATGCACTGCCAGCAGAGGTTGTGGGGGCAGATACATTAGGGACATTTAAGAGACTCTTAGATAGACACATGAATGATAGAGAAATGGAGGCCTATGTGGGAGGGAAGGGTTAGATCGATCTTAGAGCAGGATAAAATGTCGGCACAACATCGTGAGCCAAAGGGCCTGTACTGTGCTGTAATGTTCTATGTTAAGTGGTATCTCAAATAAAGTGACCACTGAGCAGCAGTAGCAGTAGCCATAGTGAAGTCTAAGCCCAGGATGTCCTTTAAAAGATCCTAACAGGAAGGATGACCCCAGGGTCAATATTGGGAATCACAATGAAAATACTAGGTAGAAATAAAATTTGCATTTGCATCACACCATTCATGTTTCTTTGGGAACATCCCAGAACAACCTGCAACCTACCAATTACTTTCACAGCACAGTACTGGAGGAAAAGCAGCACCAATTTGTACAAAGCAGGCTCCCAGAAACTGAAATGTGCTAATGACAAGGTGACTTGTTTTACATTTGTTAATACCTCACCTGAAAAATGGCACAATGCTATACACCATCAGTATTCCATTGGAACATTTGCCTAGATAGTTTTATTTGCGCCTCTGACATTGCAACGTGATCCCTAATCTTGTGACTGAGTGAGAGGAGGACCAGTGGAAACATTTAAACAAATATGGACCAAATATACAAGAAGTAGGAAAGGCAGAAGATCTTTGGAAGGCTGCACCAAACATCAGAATTGACACATAACTCTATCCTGTAAGGATTTCTAGTCTGATATACATAGCCCCTGGCAAATAGGAAAAAATAATTAAGAACAAAAAAATGGAATAAATTACACAATAATGGATGACACAACAATCTTCAGTGACGAACTAAGGACAAATTGAAAAGTCTCTTAATGAACTGACAGGCTTTTCTGATCTTTCACTTTGGGCTGTACTAATCCTGATTAATAATAGCTCATATTTGATGGAGAAATGCTTGTTTATTTAACAAATGGTTCTGATTAGGTTAACTGAACTATATAAACTGGAGAATGCAAAGCTGATGTGAAGTACTACAATGTGCAAAAACCATAATAGATTAATATTTGGTTTTGAGCTAGCTACTATAAAATATACATAAAATATTATTTTAAATAAATATAATGCTAAACACTAAATTATGCAAACATTTCAATATATTAAAACAAACTGTGTGATTGTACTATTTAAATTTTTTCCTGTGTTTACAACATTCCTCTGCATATTAAGTTATGTGTAAATTCCTAAAGCATGCTCAGTTAAACTGCAGACCAACAGGAGTACTCAAAGTGCCTTGCTACGTAAATCTAGTGAACAGCACACCTGTATATTGCTCACATGTATGTTATCTTTTGCTGACACTTATCTTAATCTGGAATATATCCCAGGGTGTTTCATTTCTTCCAAACATGTGTTATCAATGCATCTGAATCAAATTCCTTTGTGTGCTATGTTAATCTGAACTAAAGCAGCAAATCATGGTATTCTGCATAGCATGTCAATTATTATGCTCCCAGAGTAAACTATAGGGAAATTCTGCCCTGGCTTTCCCTGCACATGCAAAGGGAACATACTGAGGAATAGTAAGTACATAGCCCCCCTATTACTTTCCATGGTCTGCTTGTGCATAAGTTGTCAGTAGGCACCTTAAGTTCACATTTTAAGAGATAAACCATGGCCAGGGAATCCTAATGTAACAACAAGGGTACGCTTGATAACTGATGGTTAGTGCTGTAACCATCAAGCGTACCCATATGGTTACAGCAGTGGCAAGTTATTTACTGTTTCAATTGTGGTATCATCACATTGAGAAGTGGCAGATGGAGTTCAACCCGTAAAAGTGTGAAGTGATACACTTCGGGAGATCGTATTTCAAGGCAGAATACAAGGTTAATGGCAGGACTCTTAGCAGTGTGGAGGAACAGAGGGATCTTGGGGTCCACGTCCATAGATCCCTCAAGGTTGCAGCGCAGGTTGATAGGGTTGTTAAGAAGGTGTATGGTGTGTTGGCCTTCATTAGTCGGGGTACTGAGTTCAAGAGCCACGAGGTAATGTTGCAGCTCTATAGAACTCTAGTTAGACCACACCTGGAGTATTGTGTTCAGTTCTGGTCACCTCACTATAGGAAGGATGTGGAAGCTTTAGAGATGGTGCAGAGGAGGTTTACCAGGATGCTGCCTGGATTGGAGAGCATGTCTTATGAGGATAGGTTGAGTGAGCTAGGGCTTTTCTCTTTGGAGTGTAGAAGGATGAGACGTGACTTGATAGAGGTGTACAAGATGATAAGAGGCATAGATTGAGTGGACAGTCAAAGACTTTTTCCCAGGGTGACAATGGCTAACACAAGGGGACATAATTTTAAGGTGATTGGAGGAAGATATAAGGGGGATGTCAGGGGTAAGTTTTTTACACAGAGAGTGGTGGGTGCATGGAACACACTGCCAGCAGAGGTTGTGGGGGCAGATACATTAGGGACATTTAAGAGACTCTTAGATAGACACATGAATGATAGAAAAATGGGGGGCTATGTGGGAGGGAAGGGTTAGATCAATCTTAGAGCAGGATAAAATGTCGGCACAACATTGTGGGCTGAAAGGCCTGTACTGTGCTGTAATGTTCTATGTTTTATCATTGCAGATTTCAGTGGCACCCAAGTGTGGGGCACTCTTGAAAGTTCATTGCACATTTTGTCGAACGCGTGCTGTGGTAGTGGGGAGTAAGTGGGGTTAGTAGATGGTTGGCAACTGTAGGTCAAGGATCTGGACTTGGGGTTAAGTAGATGAGCAGGATAACTTCCTGAGAAGGGTAGGGTGCATTGAGATGGCAGATTTAAGAAAAGATGGTAGACATCAATTGAGTGGCTGGCAGCAAGACCGGGTGGAATGTCGAGATCAGGGCCTCCATCGTGGACCTGGGTTTTTGGGGATTCAGGGATAAATCAGGCAGCAGGCAGGGCCTGCACTTCAAGGGGCTGTGAGTGAGATTGGAGGTTGTAGGGGAAGAGGTCATTACTGTGTTTGAGGTTCCCAAAGGATCAAATATAGTTATAAAACCTAGCCTGCAAAAATCCCAATTAAAACCAAGTTGCCCAGAGAGTGTCCAGTGATGGCCACTCCTGGACAACTTGGCTTAGTGCCACCCACGATGGTCCAAAAGAAGCATTGGACAATGTCATCACATTCATGATTGACATGGAATTCATGCGGGCTTGCAAAGGAAAATCCTTCTGGGAAGTGTCCAGTCAGGTTTCTGGAGCAACACAAAATGACCTGGAAATGTTCATTATCGAATTTCACTCTCAGTAATTTTCAACCATGTTATGCTGAAAAAATAACAGCGTCATATGACTGGACTTCTATCCAATTTGAATTGGACCACGTGACAATCAGCACTGAACTTGTATGTGCAAAATAAACCTTACTCCAAAAACAGAAAATGCTTGAAAAACTCAGCAGGTCAGGCAGCATCTGTGGAAAGAGAAACAGATACTGCCTTGCCTGTTGAGTTTTTCCAGCATTTTCTGTTTTTGTTTCAGGTTTCCAGCATCTGCAGTTTTTTTAACTCTCATAAACCTTGCTGACTGATGTGAGAAGGGTATTAAAATCAAAGAGGGTGATGTGTCTCTGAGAAGTATCACCATGGGCAGGCATGGTAGTGTAGCGGTTAGTGTAACGCTTTACCACGCCAGCGAATCGGGTTCAATTCCCGCTGCTGTCTGTAAGGTGTTTGTATGTTCTCCCCGTGTCTGTGTGGGTTTCCTCCGGGTGCTCCAGTTTCTTCCCACATTCCAGACGTACAAGTTAGGAAGTTGTGGGCATGCTATGTTGGCACCAGAAGCGTGGCAACACTTGCGGGCTGCCCCCCAGAACACTACGCAAAAGATGTATTTCACTGTGTTTCGATGTACATGTGACTAATAAGATATCTTATCTTGTGCTTGGGGTAGGGGGACAGGGAGGCTAATATTCCAGAGATATTTTCTGTCTGTTGCTGAACAAAACACATTTGGCATCAGCATTTCATCAGATTTAAAGCTGTGTGATTTCTGTGGAATTACCTGAAGATGTGTGTACATGTTGACAGCCACATTACCCCGGAGCAACTTAAGACCAACATCAAATGTGAAGTCTGAAGAACCCCCCCTTAGATATAATTTCAACTGTTGTGGACAGCTTCAGTGTTCCTGCAGCTGTTTTAATCTGGTAACAAGCCAATATTCTGTATTTTGTTGCAATGGAAGTGTGCTAGCGGTGTCTTGGATTGTGTAGAGCTGGGATGATTGGTGGGTCAATATTGTTGGTGCTATGCTCCACTAGTTAACATATGAGTATTTTTATTCAATCCAGTTGTTGGATAAGATTTTGGGCAACAGGCTGTCAATTGTTAAGACACTCTGTTCAGTGTCACTGATTCACATTAGATATATTTTGATTAATAAATAATTATTACAAATTTACCAAATAATAGTTTGCAGCTGATTGTGGGGGCATTGTGTGTTAGATTTTATTTGTTAATTATGCAATTGTTCCAATGTTTAATTTAAAACACATTGTTTCTAGATTCAGTAGAAAACATGTTGTTCATGTTAGTATAATTTTAGTCGTAGAGTTGCATTGTTGGATGTCATAGATGCTTGATTGTTTTATGTATTCACTGCAACATATTTATGATCTGTAAGTGTACTGAGAAAATTACATTTTAATAAACAGAACCACTATTATTTTCATATGCCCAACCTTCTTATCACTGCTCCAGAACCCAATCAACTAAAGTGGTTCTGCTTTCCCAGAATGGTATTCAACTACCACTGAACAAAAAAAAAGGCAATGATACTGATTAGACTTTGCAGAATTGCAGTTCAAAATACTTAGGAAGTATAAATGACTGTAAGTAAGCTTTAAAAATTAATAAAATAACCTTCTATATGGAAAGTTTCTGTTTTGTCTTTAAGTGTAAAAGGATCAGAGGAATGTACCTGCCTTAATAATCTGCTAGTTTCTTTGCACAATGCTTCTTTTTAACTAATCTCATGTATTCAGTATTTTATAAACTCAAAGAAAATTCAGTTGGTCTGAAACCATATCTGCTGCAATCCTGAGGAAATTCTAAGACTTATTGAGGGTGACTGGAGTTTTCTGTTCCTCATGAATTATGTAAGCCTTCCACACCAGTGGAATGAACTGGGTTTTATATTGCCCTACTTTTTTTGTACTCTATTTAATTTAAATGTGGAATGATTTTGTTTGAAGTAAAGCAATATGCCTGTAACGTTTTTCTTTGGCTGTATAAAGGCTTTTCTGAATATGATCACATTAACTATGCATAGTTGCAGTCAAATCATTGGAGAAATAGTAGGGATCTGATGAACTTGACTTGAATGGCTAGGGGTTTGCAGTAAACTCAGATTATAAGGAAAAGGAGAAAGTGGACAGAGAACAGAAGGGACTAGGGATTAGTGAAACTAATTTCAGTGTCAATTTAAAGCCAAGAGTGTAAAATATGCTGTTCCTACAACGCTTCAGTGTAACTTTGTGTGTGAAAGACTGAAAAGGGAATTTGACTCCAATGAATAATCCTAAAATGTAAAAAGAAATTGACTTTATAGTTAATTGTTGGGAAATTTGAGGAGCTCCACAAAGCAGGACCAGTGAATTTAAATGATCCTAATATCCAGCAAAATAAGACAGTCAGTGGTTATCTTAAATTAAAACATTGGATGCTTGGAACAATCACATCAGTGGAGTGGGCAGTGTCTGTGGAGGAAGAAACGGAGCTAATGGTTCCAGTATCAGTGCGGAGAAGGTAAAATTTCCACCCTTGATCACTGCAAGACCCTACCGATTATGACAGGTGCATTTGGGGCAGGAGGGGTGGTGGAGTGGATCTCCACCACAGGGAGACGGCAGGGGGAATCTCCTTGCACAATTGGGCTGGGGTGAGAGCCCCCCCCGTGATTGAAGTCAGATTAGTTGATGGCAAAGATATGGTTTGGTAGCACATGACCACACCAGCAGGGCTAGTGAGTTTTTCAATTCAATTAGCTCTGGGGCTTCCCTGTCATCATTGCTGAAGGTAGACAGGTGCCTGACTATGAATGGAGCTGGGAGCTGGGAGGTGGCGGGGAGGGATGAAGGATGAAAGGATTGCTGTCTCTCAATGATTGGGTCCAGTGGGTGTCTCCGTGTGATCAGGGGTGGGCGGGGGTGGGGGGGGGGAGGTGGTGTGCAGTCTCCTCATTATTGCAGTCAATGTGCTGCTGTTTACAATTGAGGTCTATCCGGGTCCCTCTGTAAGAGAGACCTGTGGAGGGACAGGCGTTTCTCTACCATTGTTGCTGAGTTTTCTGTACCTCTGCATATTTGGACTGGGGTAATCTGTTTGCCATCAACATCAATGTCCTCTCTGGAATCTGAGCTGGAATGTGGTAGATTAAAATTGGATTGGGTTATGTAGTTATGATGAAAGGGCAGGGATTCTGTTTGCTATCTGTGTCAGGGTGGTGGCAGCTGGCCGTTCATTGGTCTGTTTGTGATTGGGGCTTGTTGGACTCGTGGGGACTTCAAAAACCATCCTGCTGCCAATTATGGTCATTGATCATTGGGAAAATATAGATAGTCACTCCTTTTACAATCCATAACCCAGAATTCATAACTCTATAATTTAATAAATTCAATGGAGTATGAAATGCAAAGGATACTGTTTTTTACCAGGATGGATCACAAGGAAATTTTCAAAAGTATTCCATCAAGGTCAAGATGAAATAATAGCCCTCACTTCAGCAGACAAATTGCATATAACACCATTCATGTTTCATAATAATGATTCCTGAAGTATCTTGTGGTGTTGTTACATTCCTTGTGTAGATTGGTGAGAACACAGAGAACACGCATGACATTTGTACAAGAAAAGAAGCAATCCCACAGTTTTTGAAAAGGCTACTGTTTGCCTTCAAGTGATGAGCCTGTTTAATGTACTATCCCGGAATGAACCAGATAGGTAAACACTATGGGAAGTGATGATATTGCTTTCCATTGGCAGACCACGTCTATTTTGCAGATTGGTTCCAGCTGTGCTGGTAGCAGGTGCTCTGTGATTGAATCCCTGATGACCCACAGTGGGGACAGTTGTCTTTGGTGGAGAAAAAGCCTGCTTTGATGGTAGTGCAAATTGCCAAAACAGCTTTCTTTCATCTTGTTCCACTGTAGCCTTGAGATTTCGACACAGTCAAAGCACCCGCCACGTAGTTAGTGATACAATCGATTGCTACAGAGCAGACTGCTCCTCCAGGTTAGTTGGGACTCTGAGATGTTTTGGAAATGGACATTTGAACTTCCTTTCACAAACTTTGCAAAGGCATAAAATTTATCATCTTATAGTGAAAGATGTGTCCTTGTGCCTGAGAAATCACTATATATATGCTGTAGTGAAGATGAAAATGCAAATGTATTGTAATTCTGCTGCAACCATTTTGATTCACCTGGGTTTTTGCTGATCTGTGTGCTAACGCGTAGGGGGCCACTTGCTTCCTCTGATGAGGGGCTGGGAATTCCTGAGAGTCACTGTGTGTCTCCATCATCTATCAAATCCCTCACTTCTGTATTTCTACACTCTCTTGGACCTCCTCTGAACTACACCCTCCCAACTCTGTCATGCCATTTTTGCTTGTTCTTGTACTCCCTCAAAATACCATCACTCTCATTGGTATTTAACAATGAATATTGGCTTGTGAGTGCCATGTTCCCAGGGTATTCCTACACTGCATGCCTGGTGTACACTCAGACATCCTTCTCCTTAAATGTCTGTACCTGTGTGATGACCACTTCCCAAAACATGCTATCTACAAACCTCTCAGCTTCTTCTGTGCTTTGTAGTGACACCAACTGTAGCTCATACTCTGAAACTCAAATTTTATTTTGAGCACTTGGGTTTATTGCTACTTTGTATTTAGGAATCATGAATTTAGACACCCCCTAAAAGGGGAAACATCTTCTCTAGGTCAACATTATTGAAATCCTTTACAGGTCAGTCCTCAGCCTTGTAATTTCAAGAGAAAAGTGCCCAGTCTATTCAATCTTCCCCGATGTAACCTCATGGTTCTGAATTAATCCTAGAAACTCCATTTTACTTGCACTGAAGAGCCTCTGAAATGGAGCGCGTTTCTCTCCAAACCAAAAGTGATCTCTCAACTGAGACAACAATAGCAAGTTATCAAGTCATTTATTTCATTTGTTTTGGATCTTGCTTTGCACAAATTGCTGTCAGTGTTTCTTGGTAATACATAAATATTATCTCAGGCTCAATTAAGTAAAACTTTTGTTAAACTGTATTAGTTTATCTGTACTAATCCAGTGTAAACAATGTAAATGTTGACACCTTGTTGAATGTGAAGCATTCTGCTCATTAGGATATGCTTGCTCAACAATTGTTTCCCTACTCCACATTTTCTGCTTGCATTCAGGGTGTGGAAAATGCTGGCAGGACTACTATTTCCCATCCCCGGTTGTTCTGACACACTGTTTTAAGGATGATATTTCTCCAATGTAATAAATTGTGAATTGACCAAGCTGTGATGAAGGAAACACAATTGGTTTTCAAATTAGGATGGGATGTGACTTGAACAGCATTTCAATGTGATGTTCCCATGATATGCTCTTGATCACCTATGTACAGAGCTTTGCTTATTCTGGCTGGTTTATTTTGTGGCCCTTGTTCATTCAAAAGCATTCCAAAGCATCACAGCCTGCCTTTTATCAAGCTGCAGGTCAAAGTTCAAGTGTGATTACATATACTAATACCATGGTAAGATGTTACATTTAAACCAATGGGAAGCCCTTGTTGTATTTGCTTAAAAGCACTATAGGCAATCTCTCTTGAGATGAAATAAATCCCATCAGCCTCCCATAGTGTCCTAGCTGACAGTGTCAAAGCTAGCTTAACCTTTTTCTTGCTGTACAGAAAAAAAATGATATTTGAAATATATTCAATGCTAATCCTAATGATCCAGAGCACCATGTAATATATAGCTGGTGATTTGGGAAAGATGAGGCTGAGTTTTACCTTATGCACATTCAGCTTTGCTTGTAAGTAATGTTCTGAATAGGAAATCCATGCAATAGCTACATTTAGAATTACACTTAACTAGTTAATCTGCCTTTTCCAATCCTAAGGCATCTGCCTACCAGAATATAAACATTTAACAAGGTGTACATTACCATGCTTTTATTTTCCATGGTTTGATAGTGAGTGAGCCCAGACATGTTTGTGAATGCCTTCTTCATTTCATGTTGTCTGCAATATATAATCTATCTGATTTATTATTAGTAGTTTATGTAATGTAATCTATCTGGAGATTACTCAATCCATATGATATATTCCACCAGCAGAGCCAAATCTCTTTACAGTAATGCTCCAGCTGATAATTCCGAGATAATGACATTACAAAACAGCTCTTAATGTTATTAATTCCGCTATCTCCAAAACAAATGCTGAAAATAGAATTTAGGACAAGACTACATATGTTGATGGATTTAACTACAACAGTATTGGCAACATAATGCAAGGTATTCTCAACCATTAATGAACAGCCCTGTTGTCAGACATCTAAACTAAACAATTGTGATCAAAATTCCTATCATTGGCTGTGGATGTTTTTCAGTTTTATATGTTCCAAATGAATGAATTTAATTAAAAAAAAATCAGTGAGCTCCTCTTTATTTGCATAGATTTTTTTTATTTTTCCAACTGTAGTGTTATTCACTATTTTCCTTGTTTGTACTGCTGGGTTATCTTTTGAATACAAAATTCCACACACTGCCAGATATTCCCCAATGGGTTTTGTTTTTGGATGGGATTCCTCTGAATGCAGAACAGGTATAAACGCAAACTATTAGGGGCTTTGTTTTTGTACTCGACCATGAACTTAAGCCTTTTTTTCTAGTCTCCCCATTCTTGCTGTATTCTCCAGCCGCTAGGTCATCATGGGAGCTGCAGATTCCTTCAAAGCTTTCTGCAGCAGAGCTCCTCTGCTGCTCAACCAGCAGGAGGGACACGGCAGTTGACAGGACGAGTGATGTGTCACTTTTCTCTACAATAGGATGTCACACCCAGTCGGCTGGGAGAGGAATGCTAACATTCATTACCCTCACTGATTGTTGGGTTACACCATCTACTTCTGACAGTTTAAAACGCTGTTCCTTCCAGCAGCCCCCCACAAACCCACTCCAAATTCCTTTGCAAGGCAGAAGTTTAGTCTTTAAAGTTGCAAACAAAATGTGATTATATTTTTTTATTTTTCAAAATTGTTTCCTAATATATATTGCTTGTTATAGTTCTTTATTGTACATTGGTTCCATTTACATTTTAAAAAAAAGCCAGTTTAAACAGTGAAAGTTGAATAACAAATGACCATGTTGCACAGAAGGATATAACAGATAATGAAGCATATGTCTTTTGAAAATATCCACCATAATTTGCCTTTGGCTTGTTTAATATTCTTGTGGGTTCCAAGCAGATTTTATCAAATACCTGACTGCATGTTGCACACTTACTCAAGTTTGACCCATTCCACCATTGAAGGCCACTGGGGGTATACAGTGGTGCAAATATTTTTACAGAACGTGCTGAATTTTTTTGTGCATCCGTAGCCTGCAAATGATGGTGATGGGGTGAGTGGGGGGGGGGGGGGGGGTTTGTCGGTATTGAGCAGAGGTGGCTGAGGAAGTGAAATTTCAGGGAGTTTGAAGAGTCATTCAGTGACATTGGTGGGTGTCATGGGGGGTGGAGACTCTGATGGGGGTGGAGGCTCTGGTGGAGTGCAGGAAGTAACAAGTTCGTACCTGAGTGGGGTTTCAGCATAGATCAAAGATCCTTGCCAACATATACCAATCCACAAAGGAGCATTGCAGGTAAATGATGTCATCCAGGGCACAATATTAGCGCAGGAGTGATTTATGACCAGAAATGCTGAATTTTTGAATTGAGACAATTTGACCCAGAAATGGTCATAAATGTATTACACTCTGGAAATGTGATTTTTTTTTAGCTGCATAGCACTAAAAAGAACAGCACAATACAACTGAATTTCTGGGCTAGTATTTCCACTGTAGTTTTAATATGTGGGAGAAGATAAACTGATAGAAATGAATAATTTTCATGGCAACTATTTTATTTCATGACTTTAGTTACATACTGATTCAACACACATTGCACTTCCATCAGAATAACCTTTTTTTGTCCTCCCTACCCAATGGCGAGAAAATAACTTAGAATGGCACAGGTAATGCTAATTCTAGTTCACTAGAAAGAAAATCTAAGAAAACATTTAAATAAATTTGTGACTGGTACACTCTGCTGATGTGAGACACGAGCCCATTTCAGTGATCTTGCTCACCTTGAGTTCACAGTCATGGCCAGCACCTCCAGACGAGCTGCTAAGTTCAGTCTACAGCTTCTTGATGTAAATCAAGGTAAAACCCAAACTTTCTACTAGCCTATGCTGGAGCTATTTCACTTGCCTATCCTACAAGGCAGTGCATTGTTTACAGAATATTTATAATATGGAAAATCTAAAAATAAAATTCCTTGGCTTGTTGCATCCTGTTTCTATCATCACTTTTACCTGGAATACAACATTGCTTGTACTTGATTTACAACCAAGTACAAATTCCAACACCTGATATTTAAAACACTTTTTTTTCCCAAGCAGTCTCCACCCCACCACTGCTTTGCGTGCACCATTGCACACAGACAGCCCTCTGTGGGAAGAGGGCTGAGCAGCAGTGAAACAACACTTTGGCAATCTTACAAAGAAACGATAGCACTTCAGGTTTGGTTGTTTTGAAAAGCTACAAACTGTGATTCTATAATTGGGGCTGACGAGATCAAGTCTATGCCATTTTCTCATGGTGCCAAGAAAATCCTTGCACAGGGTCTGCATGAAACATTGGTGACAGTACAACAACATCCTTTCTGGTGCAGTGATTACAGTCTTAGCTAATAAATTCTGTCTTTTCAGCCTGATTTTAATACTGCATCATCTGAAAAGCATGCAGCTGAATTAGCTGGGAGGAAATATTGTTTTATGGGTCAAAGAAGCTAACCCTAATTCCCAAATTGACATCAAACAGATTAGACAGTATTAGATATTGTCTCAGAAAACAGGGATATTTATGACCATAGTGCTTAAAACACAGCACTTACTGGGGATTTTGGATATAAATGTCATTGAATGATTTTGAAAAGCTTTCTTCTGCTTTTTACATTAAAAAATTATGTTTTCCAAAATTTACATATGGAGATCTTGATAACCTAAGATCACTTATCAATAGATCAAACCTTCCCTCAATATAACTGTATCATCACCCCCATCTTAGTCTTTCCCTATCTCATCCACACCTCATCATTTTCAACTTCCTTATGTAGATGGTACTAATGGCACAAAGTTTACTCCTTAATTGCACTGAGGCGAAGTCTTGAAATTACCCTTCAAGGATTCAAAATAATCTCCCAAAGTGCAAAAATATTTTTGTAGTCCAATGATAGGAAGGTTTTCCTCTCGCGCTGTAGGGTTAAGTAAGGTAGACAGTCAGTCATAACTCTTTGGCTCCATTGTCATTTCAGATGCAGCGCTCAAGTTCATAGTAACTGAGGCCGAAATAAATTCCCTGATCTCTGCTAATAGCTGGATTAGACACCTTAATACATAGCTTCTTAATTTTCCTTTCTTTCAGATTGATTTCACGGTCTCAGATGACCTCCAAACTGCTTTGTCCTTGGTATTTGTGATATCTTTATACACAAATGTAAATAAAGCGGGATTTGCATTTTATTTACAATCTTCGTTCTTTTTGTGATGTGTGGAAAATGAGGTGTTTGTATTAGAGCAATATTTTCCAACTGTGAACTGATTTTAAGAAATCTGGAGGATGTATTGCTTTCCTACGACCAATTACATAAGGAATATATAATCATAAACATACCTGTTAAAATTTTGCGAATTATATTTGAATTTTGACGTTCTCCGAAGAGACAATGTAAACTAAAAGTGTTGTGAAATTTGAAAAATATATTAACAATGTTAAAAGAGCAAGAACATATTACCATTATAAGGTAATTGGTTCTCATTTGTATCTCTTAATGATTTTACCAAATTATACTAATTGGCTCACTTACATTTTGGCTTTAGATCCATACCAAAATCAGCTTTCCTTTGTAGCTGCAGGACTGTTAAACAGAACAAACCTATTGCCATTTCTGTATTTGCTTTTCTAAATTATTCTTTAAATGTATTCACGCTATCAGAACATTCAGAAATAAACAAAGCAAAGAATTCAAGGCAATAAATTACTTTTTTTTACTGTAATGTAATATTACTGTATGCCATTATAATTTAAGCATTAACGCCTTACCCCTCCACTGAAATAGTGGATAAAGGAATATCATACAAATTAATTAAGCACTTGAACACTGATACCACAAGTAATAATTTCTAGACTTAAGTAAGCAGTAAACTGCCTGCACGTCACACCATTTGGAATATCCACACTAAAGACATGGTTCTTTAATTGAGAAAATAGATCCATTGAAAACATTGCATTTGAAATAATGGATCAGAAGAAGGATAAGTGCTTGAATACATTTTCACCAGTGCAGCATTTCTCCTTGTGTTGGGTGCAATTGTTACTTTTGCCTTGTTTGCACTGGCTGTATTGAACATTACACACCTTGAGTTGAGGCAAGCACACCAGGTTTACAGGAATTAAACCACCTTGTGCCAGTGGTATTTCATGTGAAATTTTGATGGGAAAACCTTATCAAGCATTCACTTGAAAACCTGCTGGCATCATACCATGACTGATTCATTTTCCATCTCAATTGCTTTCTTACAAGCAATAGAAAAAGAAATAAAAAAAACCCACAGGGCTTGCTGATGGGAGATATCTGCAAAACAATAGATGCAAAAATCAAGGAAGTGCTTGCTCATATCGCTGTGCACATGGATTTCAGGTAACAGCATTGCAGTTGAAACCCTGACTGGTAACACCTGTTCTCAATTCGATTACTGCTAATGAAGAGAAATATGATGTGTATCGGTCCTCTTGATGTGTAATTGACTGAGGCGTTGGCATGCTAAAAATACTGTAAGGATGTTCAGATTGGTTGCATGGTGTGCTGCACAGTCCTCAGCAGATTTGCTAGATTTTCGTGGCATGCTCTGCTTTCTACTGCTTCATTCCTCAATGCAGCAGACAATTCTGAGGATCGATGACAGGCACAAAGACTAGAGGTAGATTTGCTGCCTCTGGCAGGTCCAGTCGTGAAAAGCCCAGGGCTATAAGGGTCGATCTAATTGAGCAGCACTTTACTTAAAAGTAGGCTATAACATTTTTTATGAAGCTAGTCATGTAATGTATGTTCCTTACTAAGTTCATTAATTCTTAAAAATATAAATCAATGACTAAATATTAAATAGCTTTCCAGAGTATTAACATGTTCCCATTGAAGACTTTTTCTCAGTAAGTAAGCTTCAACGCAGGTTACACTTGCTTACAATTAAAACATTTTTTTTTCTTATTTCATGAACATTCAGTTTCAGATTGTGGTGTTACTATTCTTTTAGTATATTCCACTTTTATAATCATGAGCATTAATCTACTCTGTTATTTATGGACTGTAATTTTATGTCAAAATAAAGGTGAATCTAATAGTGTCTCCTACTATTTGTGCATGAAATGTACAGCAATTGCAGGCAAGAGGCAGATGCACAATTCAGCTCAAATATCTCTAAGTCACAGTTGGAGTTGCATTGCTCAGCTGTCTTCACAAAAGTAGGATCTCACCATCTATCTTGCCATTGAAATTCATTGAATGCCACAAAGTTATGGTTTTTGGATGTTAGCGATGAACTAACTCTCACAGAAAGTTGCTTCTTCCCACTTTGGTGGGTTGTACTCTTTTAACAATGTGATAAGTACAGTAATCCCTTGATTTACAGATGTTTGATTTACAAATGTTCACTGCATTGCCATTGATGCTTTGAGGTACATGACATCAACTTATGAAGCTATATCTCACTATGATGAATCACTTGCCATTCTCAAAGCAAAGGAATACACTGTACCAAAATGTCCAAAATACATTTTGCCTAGCCGTTTCAACTTATGAAATTCTGCTTAAATGAAACTTTTTCCAGGAACACAGCCCTCTTGTAAATTAAGGGAAGGATCTATTAATTAGTGACAATAAGCTCACTGGCACTGAAATTAACTACTCTAAGTGTGAAGTTTCACTCCTGTAAACATTACTTAATAGAGATTTGAAAAGTGACAAATTTAAAATATCCTTTCTCTTTTTTTTCTCTCTCTTAATCCGATCTTTCCCCCGTATACTTCCCTTTCCTTACCTGACTTACTCTGAATTCAACCCTATAGCTCCTTCTCAAAACTTGTGCTGTTGATTTCACAATCCATCAATCTAACTGGTCAAGGAGGTGAAGAGTTGCTTGCTCCATTGCTTTATATCTCCACTGCACTTGCCACGGCATTATCAGCTTGCGCTTTCAGTAATCTGCCATGCAAAATAACTGTAACCTAAACTGTCTGAAGCAAGTCAAACTAACAACAGAAGGCATTAAATGCACAGCTACAACAAACTGTGGCCCATAATTTTCTTTTCAGCTTTCAGACAAAGATAATGATGCAGTTTTTCCTGTTCAGCCGAGATTGAATCACTGTTAGCATCCATCATGATGATACTTAAGCATATTATCCACACACTTATACTTCTTTCTGATTAGTGGACTTACTGAGTAGGTATTGTGCCATTTGCCATCATAATTTTAGCTCTTTATGAATATCAATGTGACTACCAAATAACAATACCTTCTCAAAGGCAGTAAAACCATACCACCAAAAGGACAGTTTAGGCAACCAGATCACTGATGCCATCATCAAGACCTTGAATTTCTAGTCTTGAGATGCCATCCAGTGAGGTCAGCTACCAAGTGTGTGAGGAAGCTGGGTGGGAACTATATGGAAAAAGATGACCACAGTTTTTTGTTAGTTGTTAGAGTAAGCTCATCTGTAGTGTTTTATTTAATGAAGTTCTGTTTATCTGCTATAATATTAAATAAATGAAGACTGAGTTACTGTTGACATCCATTATGAGGACAGCAAAGCCCCTTATCCATATACTTGTATTATTTCTGACTGGATGAACTATTGCTTAGATACTATGGAATGTACTGGTTTATTTATCTCTAATTTATTTTATTATTGATAGTAGAGAGAAAAATATTCACCCTTCATCTGTTGATATATTTAGTTTACAACAGGATATTTTAGTAGACCATCAAACCTCTTTTTTTTGCCATCTCAGTTGCTCTTTATTTTCGTGTTGTCTACAGTTATAAAACAATTTTTTTTTGTAGAAATAGTCATTTTGATGCTGGACTGAGTTAAATCACATTGCTCTTGTCCAAGGAATTCAAATGTATTAAGCACAGTGCAGCAGCCTAGAGGTTATAGTTACTGAATTCTGAGATCATAATCTGGTCATAGTAGATTATGAATTCTAATTATTAATTCCAGTAATTGCGGTTCATTTATTATAAATTTACCAGTATGAAGAACTTGGAATGTGCACCATTGTTAAAGGCAAGAGACAAATGTAAGATATTTCTCACAATCTGCCACCACTGCCCTGTCTAGGTTGTGCCTCCTTAGTCCCACATCCTATGCACAAGTTTTTGAAATGCTTCAAACTAGAACAAACTTGAACTGAAAAGATGCTGGAAATCCTGCAATGCCTTTCTCACCAATATGTCAAAGTTACCAGAAAAGCCAGGAGAACTACTATGAGTTGTTTCTGTCGTAGTGTGGGGCATTATCGCCATGCTAAGTGAAACAAATGAAGGATGTTTTATCAGTCTGAAGTTGGATATTTCTGAGGCACTGTTGGGTAACGAGCAGGATATTGTCCAACAAAGTTTGTAATTGGACTCTTTAGCTGAAGGATGCAACGCAGTTGGTCATATTCTTGCCTCTGGAACTGACTATAGTGGCTGGAGAACAAAAATCTTGGCACAGTAATGAGGAAATGCTGGAGCTGCTGACTTTTAGATGAGACATTAAATGAAGACCATCAAAAAAAAATCTGCAGCTGCTGGAAATCTGAAATAAAAAGCAGAAAACGCTGGAAACACTCAGCAGGCCAAGCAGCCTCTGTGGAAAGGGAAACAGAGTTAATGTTTCAGGTTGAAGACTATTTGTCTGAACTGGGAACCGTTTCCCAGTCCTGACGAAGAGACTTTGATGCAAAAGTTTAATTAGGATTCTCTTTCTACACATGCTGCCCGACCTGCTGAATCACCTTCATTTTTAAAAATGTTTGTGACTATTATGCATCAATTCCAGAAAAAAAACTATGGATTTCTGATGCAGGGAGACCAACGAAAGGAATTATTAAATATAGTAACAGACGAGTTCCTGAGAGGTGCAGGACCACTGTTTGTTTTAGAATTCTATGTAGAAATTCAGCAGAATTCACCCCTGAGAGTATTCTCAATTTAATGCCACTTAAATGCCTTTTCACCTGCGTGGTGTACAACTCAAAATATTATTACATGTTGAGCTTACTGAAACATCTTATGTTACATGGAGAAGTGGGAAATCTCAAACCAGACATTGTCCTGGGAGCAATCAGATTATGGGGTGCCCTATCCAGTGCTATTTTTAATCTTTAAATTAAGGAGTTACCACTTCATTAAAAAATTCACACTTTACTAACTGACATTAACAAGTCACCAAAAGTGATATAATTAGTATTTTTTTGTTACAAGGAGAAAGAAGTAGTCAAATGTGCAGTATTGACACTTCACACATTACAGCATAATTTTTTCACACATAGCACTTTAAATGCAAATCAGACTGTAATATGGACTGTGAGCCAAATAGGCTTTGTTCATTTTTAATTCCGAGACTTTCATCATTAATTTATTTTTCCTTTGGGTTTTTTTTAAGAAAGGTCTTAGTGAGTAATCACCCAAATGTGGATATCGCCACATATTAAATATTGGTCTGGAGTTTGCAGTCAATTATAAAGAAATGGTGCACATCATTCAGTACCCTGAAGCTGTCCACAGTCTTTTGAATGGAAATGTATGTCTGATCCCATGTAGCACCCAATGATATGGAACCTGGAGACTTTATGAGCAGTGCAAGCAGCAGTGTCATTCCTCAACCAATCAGACTGAAGAACCATCTCTAAGACAGGCGATCCAGAGCATGACTACCTGACCCAATTCTGACAGGACCCAACTATCGTGCACCAGGTTTCGGTTACGTTGGGAGTATATTCCCATTACACATTCAGGATACGGTCAGTCTGGGCTTTGCCAGGCCAGTTCAGTAATTTCTAAATGCACTTTAGTAAAAGCAAGTTTTTTTTCCCCCACTTTTCTGTGACTGCTATCAAAATTACTTCCATCTTAGAAATATAGAACTTGAGTAAAAATATGTTTCAGATTATTATATGAATGGTGATGGTCAGCCCAACCAATGAGCTTGGGGCAGGTCCAGATTCACCATGTTTGAGTCAGGTTTTAATTTTATAACCTGCACAGACCAGTAAGGCAGTCCCTGGCTTTAGCTTGGGGTGGGAGTTGGGGCCTTTTTTTTTGTGTCTGGAAATCTTGGAGCATTGCTTTCTTCCTGTCTTCCGCACTAAATGTCTATCACTAATATTTTTGGATTGCACTGGTTCAGTGCATGGCTTTAGTGGTGTTCATTCTGTCTGCTCCTCTTTGTCTGGGGAGAAGGAGATGAATTTGATTCCCCTTCAGTAGCAAACACTATTATTTTTCTAATGCAGTGATACCAATTCAGTGATGTTATTGTTATCCCAGGCTCCAACCTGGAAGGAGAGGCATAAAAAGTATTGCAAAAGTGACCTTTACTGCCACTGGTAAGATGCTACTGCAGTAGTAGTTCTGGTTTGTAGCTTTTGACAAGTCCCTACAGGGCCCTTATTTGATAAAGTGGAATCTCTTCAAACACACTGGTCAGTTTCATTTTGGAGAATGCTTCTGGAAAACCCACTGTAAATGGAACCTCCAACTGAGGGACCCTTTCCCGCTCCTCTTCCTCTTTCTCCTTACAGGCATCCAGTCCTTTCCTCATCTCCCCTCATGCTGAAGGACTACAGGTTCAGTCACGCAAGCCCCCACGCCTTGCAGCAACTGGCTTAGGCATGTTAAACTACGTCCTGCCACCATGCTCTCTCAAGACTTTTCGAATTCCAAAATCAACCAAACTCCAGCAAACCTATACAAAGGACTCTTCTTGCATACAATCCCAAACAAAGTTTCAAGGCCTCTTAAAATAATGCTGGTAATGGGGCAAGGAAAATTGTGGCAATGGTTTCCTGCCGCTGAATACTGGGTTCCCTCTACACAATTACTTAAGATATCTTTATTAGTCACATGTACATCGATACACACAGTGAAATGCACCTTTTGCGTAGAATGTTCTGGGGGCAGCCCGTGAGTGTCTCCACGCTTCTGGCGCCAGCATAGCATGTCCACAACTTCCTAGCCCGTACATCTTTGGAATGTGGGAGGAAACCGGAGCACCCGGAGGAAACCCATGCAGACATGGGGAGAACGTACAAACTCCTTACAGACAGCAGCCAGAATTGAACCTGTGTCACTGGTACTGTAATAGCGTTACGCTAACCGCTACACTACTTCATGGCATTAGTTGGATTGGTGCAGCTGAGATGAGCATCGCTGGTATGAAATCAATGTTATCATGTAGATATGTGGATAGGCATTGTGATCTTTCTGGTTTCAGGGGCAAAACACATGCTCCTGTCCTTAATCGTTTATGGGGCGATGCAAGCTGTATTGAAAATGTGTGTGAACTTCACGAAGAATTTGCAGCCAAACAAGTACCCACAACACCAAAACAAAGCTTGCTACTGTGCCCAATTTTGTGGCCATAACTTCTTAATGAGCTGTGTAGATGTTCAAGTCTACGCATATTACTTATTTACTGTAGTGATGTTATTTAATTTGTGTGCAGTTTTCAGTGGTTATAATGTTGACTCCAGAATGTATTTGTCAACCTTTAAACTTAACTTCATGTGAGAGACTGTCAATCACGTAGAAGTGAAATGAAATGAGAGTCCCATCTTCATCTACTTGTTTTATGCTTGGCAGAGTGCAGAAAACAGTCATTTACAAGCTGAGCATAATTACGTGGCAAGTTAGGTGTGGGAGGAGGGTTTTAAAAAAAATCAGACTTAAATTTTATTCTTCCTGAAGTAACATATTTACACTATTTCTGGAGTCAGAACCTTAAAAATAAGTGTTATCACTACTGTTTGACAGTTCTAAGAATTGGACTTTGTATCATTTCCACGAAAGCTTGTCAGCATTAATTTTTAAAGTGAAATTCTCCATTTATAATTGTATGTTGTTTTTGTCATTTTTACGAAAAATGATGGATCTGTTTAATTTAATGCGCTTAATTTGATCAACATTAATCTTGTCGGGCCTGGAAAGCCTTCTTCAGCAAAATGTGAGGGATTATGATTACATCATTTTTCAATCTGCAATCTCTGTAAGTGAACCCATCTTAATCTCACAGCGAGAAGCCTTACCATTTTCATTAACAGATTATAATTGGGTCTAGCTCATTAGCAATGATAAAATCAGTATCAGGAAAATACTATACAGTAAACCCAATTAAGTTCATGCTTATTACATTTAAACAAATTTAAGTGTATGGATTTTTTTTGCATGATATATTCTCCCATGTATTTTTGCTCCAATAATGGATGTGCAAGAACTTACAGTCCAGCCACATAACACATCTCAGTAACAGATTAATAGCTGCATTTTTACATTACAAAATATTAATCTGTTCATTGCTTACCTAAACATGTCAGCTTAACAGTTCATCATTCAATAAACAACAGAGCCTTTGGCAATGGGTTACACTGGAGTGAAGGTGGAAAAAGGTGTACAGCAGAGCTGGCAATAAACCTGGCGAGATTGGGCTTGCAGAGACCTTGCTGACCATAATAGCAGACTCGCCTTGTTGGAATAAATAGTCATTGAGTCCCATCAAGTTGGAAAGGGAATCTGATGGCAGCAAGGCTCAGCAATGACCTGTAGAGGCCATCCAGGCCTCCAGTGGATGGCAGGGCATTTTAATCTTAACATTCAGATGCTGCCTGACCTGCTGATCACTTCTAGCATTTTTCATTTTGAAATCACAAATACCATTCAATATGATCTTCCTTACGGAAACAGATGATTGCCTATTGTATATTAATCACTTCCTTTGTGTGCATTCCTCCTGGGATAAACCACAGTGTTCATCCGGTCACTACTGGCAGCTTTCCTTCCCAAAAGACCTGAAATCCTGTGCGTAGGTCATACATGATATTGGCCATTGGAACTACTTCCCCTCAACAACTGAACAAAGCCATGACTTCCACCCTAATTTGCCTGATTTATAGCCATCATGTGTTACACTTTATCTATCTACATAATTGTTACATTTGGTTAAAAAAAAACCTACAAGTCCAGGAAACCCAATCAGCTGCCCACTACAAAATATTAATTCAAGATAACCCCCAGCTCCAGACCTACAAAGAGTTTCCAAAAGAAATCAACAAAGGTTCATTAAAGCAACCTAAATAAATAATGTACAATTTGACACCTGGAAAGACAGAAAAACAGTTGTTGAAAGCAATGAGTAAACCCAGCACAGCCTGTTGGCTGGCTACAATTTATTTATCACAACAGACAAAAGATATTTTAATTCAAACAAGATAATGCCAACACAACATCCCCAACTAGGACAAACAATTGACTCTCCAGGTGAATCATCCAGATCCAGCAATATAAAGAATGAAAAGAGTTTACTTACATAACACCTTTCACAACCTCAGGGCATTCAAAGTATGGCACTTTTTCTGCATCTAAGACCTGCCTCTAATATTTTTTTTGCAATTCTGATGAAGTGATGAGTTGGAGCACAGGAAGGAGATAGAGAGCTTAGCGGAATGGTGTCATGACAACAACCTTTCACTCAATGTCAGCAAAACAAAAGAGCTGTTCATTGACTCCAGGAAAGGGTGCAGTGTACATGCACCTGTCTACATCAACGGTGCTGAGGTCGAGGGGGTTGAGAGCTTCAAGTTCCTGGGAGTGAACATCACCGATAGCCTGTCCTGGTCCAACCAACGTGGACGTCACGGCCAAGAAAGCTCACCAGCACCTATACTTCCTCAGGAGGCTAAAGAAATTTGGCATGTCTCCTTTGACACTCACCAACTTTTATCGATGCACCACAGAAAGCATTCTATCCGGATGCATCACAGCTTGGTATGGCAACTGTTCTGCCCAGGATCGCAAGAAACTGCAGAGAGTTGTGGACACAGCCCAGCGCATCATGGAAACCAGCCTCCCCTGCATGGACTCTATCTATACCTTTCTCTGCCTTGGTAAAGCAGCCAGCATAATCAAAGACCCCACCTACCTGGGTCATTCCCTCTTGTCTCCTCTCCCATCAGGCAGAAGATACAGGAGCCTGACGGCACATACCACCAGGCTCAAGGACAGCTTCTATCTCACGGTGATAAGTCTATTGAATGGTTCCCTTATACGATGAGATGGACTCTTGACCTCACAATCTACCTTGATTGACCTTGCACCTTACTGTCTCCCTGCAATGCACTTTCCTGTAGCTGTGACACTTTACTCTGTATTCTGTTATTGTTTTTACCCTGTACTACCTCAATGCACTGTGTAATGAATTGATCTGTACGATCGGTATGCAAGACAAGTTTTTCACTGTACCTCAGTACATGTGACAATAATAAACCAATTCCTATACCAATATCATCGACCTGAAACATTCACTGTTTCTTCCTCCACAGATAACTCCTGACCTTCTGAGTACCTCCAGCATTTCCTGCATTTATTTTCAGTTCTCTAGCATCCACAGTGTTTTATTTTTGATTTTTATCAGTGAGTTCAGTCAGTTTATACCTGCATCATACAGCTGACAGATTTTCTCTTTTCACATTGAATCTGGTCGGCAGTGGGTACGTGTTCAGGTGTAATGTGGGCAGTCTCCTGGAGGGAGCCAAGTTGGTTGTAGATGAGTAGAAGGCAGGCAGATTCACATGTCAAGAGCCAAAGGTAAGTTCAAACATATATTTTTTTTCAAAAAAGCTAACCATTATTGCAGAGCAAAGAAGGAAATAGTTCTCCAGTGGAGAATGCGGGCGACAGGCCCCTTGAGTGAAGAGTCATTGGATGTGCTGAGTAATGATGGCAGCCAAGTTGCTATGGACCCACTTCCACTGGGTGACTGTCCCTCTGTTGAGCTGGGAAACTGCAGGCTGGAACCCACTGGCCCGCCCGCAAAGCGCGGGGAGACAGCTGTCTGCTGACTCCAGGCAGCTGAACGTCACCCTAGCAGAGGACTGGCGGTTCTGGACTCGCCTGCAGGCTTCAAGCAGCGTTGGACTGGAGATGGGTGGGGGAGAGAGGGAAATAGTCAATAGACTGCAGCGGAGGGGTTGAGGAGAAGGCGTGGTCAACACCTGGGACTTGTTGGCAGTTGTTGGTGGTGGAAGGGAACTGGAGAGGAAAGATAAGAGGGAAGGAGTTGAGTGAAAGGGGATAGAGATGAGAGAGGGCAGTCAGGAGAGGGATATAGAGGTAGGAAAACTGAGGAGACTAGAGTAGGAAGGAAGAGAAACTAAGGACTGCAGATGCTGGAATCTAGATGAAAAACACGATGATGCTGGAGGAACTCAGCAGGACAAGCAGCATCCGTGGAGAAAAGCAGGCGCTCAACATTTCGGGTCAGGACCCTTCTTCAGGACTGAAGAAAGGTCCTGACCCAAGACACTGACTGCCTGCTTTTCTCCACGGATGCTGCCTGGCCTGCTGAGTTCCTCCAGCATCATTGTGTTTTTCATCAGAGTCGGAAGGAATTCAGGGTGGTGGCAGTTAAGGAAGAGAATATGGGCAAGGTTGTGTGTCTTCACATACATTTTTACATATTTACATATATTTTTCTGACAACATAGATGGAGCCCATCTAGTCAATGCCAGGTCTCCAAGTCCTCCCAACAGTACCATTCCCCCATATTTCCCTGAAACATTCTCTTACAGGCAAATCTTCTCCCTTCTCCTGCCTCTTCCTGCGCTAGGGGCAATTTATCATATCATGTATGCCGAGTCTGCACAGCAGTACCTGGTCTCCTCTTGTCTTGGACCTCCTTGCCACTGAACCAAGGGCTCTCCCTGTCAAGATCACGTGGAGAGTTGTGTGTAATGGCCTCCTCATGTTAAATGTTTGCACACAGGAAACTTCCAATCCTCAGAATCAGAGTGGAAGCAAGCCATTGTTAAACCTGAGAACTGTCCAAGAAGATGGAGAAGATGATTGTTAATAGGGAAGTTAATCCAATTTTAGGCTCTTACTCTGGGAAAGTCCAATTCCAATTGCTTTTCTTACCTCTTTTTTTTGGGCACGTGCTTGTCAAACAGCAATAAATCTGAACTCGAAATCAAGCCGAGTTCAAAATCTGCCCATGTTGGCAATGCTGCAGTGTATCATGTGGAATTATGACCTTTCCTTAGTCATATCCAATATCAGGCAAGAAATAGTTGCCAGCAGAGTGTCGCCACACTTTGGCATTGACCCATGTCGTAAGTATGGTATTGCCTTTTCTGGATATGCTGCTGATGGCATTGTATCTTCCTGATCTAAGACAGCGAATCTCTGCAGACTGGCAGAGCCTTGTTTGGTGTAATACCATAAAATACCAGCAAACACTTTGGCAGCCAATGAAGCCATGTCATATTGATGATGGACCTTGAATGTTTCTGAATGTCACCAAATTCAGAAACTTTCAAAAACAATTATCAACCAAGAAAACAATTAAAAACATTAAATTATTAAAGTTTAAAAATAATGTAAGCATTAAAAAGTTTTAAACAATTACAAAATGTAAATTATAATAAAATACAAAAAGTAGTTTTAAAACACTTAAAAGCACTTTTAAACAATTAAGACATTGAAGATTTAAAAATTATGTAGGTTTTCTTTTATTTATGTGGGCCCCTTTGTCATTCTTCTCCATTCAAATGAAGGGATTCTGGCTGTTCTTGCACCAAGTTAACCCAGTCTCAAAGGGCAGATTCCCTGGTGTACACACTGGCATAGGTTTGTCAGCAGGTACGTGACTTGCCCACATGCACAGGAATTTCAGATTTCTGGCATTTTCTGGCCTATTATTTGCTCTCACTCTGCAATTTGTGCATTGTTTCTCAGCCTCTCCGTCTTTCCACTGCGAAGGTACTCTACTGGCTTAGGACAAAAGATGGTATGAGGCCAAAGATAATGTTACCAACCCTCCATGATTTTTGTGAGATCTGTAAGGATTAAAGAGTAATATTCTGGGCATTGCTACAAGCAGCTCAGGAGACATTAAGAAAACTTTTAGTTTATTTCCTTTGAATCGTTTTGTCTAAAGATACCATAGAGGCAATAAAATGTTGTCTGACTGGACGCTAGTGATCAAGAGACATGAATCTGCAAGAGTAACTCCAACCAGAATATGCAACCCTAACTAAAGGCAAGAAATGGTGCTTGTCACTGCTTGTCTTTTTGGAAAGTGTACACCATGCACATTTGGATGGTCACGTACAGTTGAAAGAGTAAACAAATTAACTGTACCCGTGGGAGAAACTCACTCATAACTTGACTGCTGGTACTTCAGTAGAGGCCTCTGTGCCCTTCAGGAAAATACCTCTGGTGAGATGCTTGCTAGAAAAATTACTGCAAAGCACACCTTTGCATTACTGAAGAGATGATTCCAATGTTTAGTCCACCCTGGAGGTGCCTTGCAGTACAAGATGAAGTGAGTTGGTAAATAACAGCAGGAGGTTGTATAATATCACCAGCAAAAGAAAAACTCTAGAAAATTTTCACATTTTCAAGATATCCTAAAGCATTTCACAGTTGTTCTGTAGGTAAATGTAGCTTCCAATTTATACACGGCAAAGGGCCTGAACAGCAATAACAACATCTCTCATTTACGCAAAGCATTCAACACAGTAAAATGTCCTGGGGCATTTCACAAGAATGTAATGAAACAAAAGTTATTGTGGAGCCACATAAAGGACTATTGGGATGGATGACCACAGGCTTGGTCAACGAAGTCGATCTTAAGCAGCGTCTTAAAGAAGGAAAGAGAGATTGAGAACCAGAGAGGTTTAGGGAGGGAATTTCAGAGCTAAAGGTACAGCTGTCAATGGCAGAGCAATTAAATTTGAGTTTAAGCAGGATGATGGAATTAGCGTGTGATATGGTTGGGGAAATGACAGAAGTAGGAGAAGCAAGACACCAAGGAATTTGAAAATGAGGGGGTGACAATTTTAAAATCAAGGTGTTATTAAACTGGAAGCTGAAGTTGGCCAATAAACATGGGTTGTTGATGAATGGCATATAGTAAGAAAGATAAACACCATTCAGCTGAAACTTCAATTGCGTTAAACAATTACTTTGGTTTAATCAGTTAATATGTTCATTATAGTGTTTGAACACCTAAGCTGGTCAAATACCAGTTCACTCATCCACAAGTTTTGACATGTGGTTTTCTGCATTCATTGGATGGATTTAATCATTTTCCAAAAGGCAACACTTTCAACAATATAGCAGTCCTTCAGTACATCACTGAAAAATCCACTGAGATCATATATTCACATTCTGAAATAGATCTTGAATCCACAACTTTCTGAATCAGACAAAAGGATTTGCCTGTTGAACCGAAGTGACAATTACTAAACTTGACAATCAAAGCTTGGGTCATATATAAATCACTAAACAGCAAAGCAGATAAAATAAGTATCTGTAGGGAAAAAAGTGCAATATTTAGAAAAATAAAAGAAAAATATTGCTTAGTGAGTCCAAGAAGTATTCAAAATCTACTAAAATAGATTGTAATTATCATAAAGAATGTTACATTTGGACATATTTATACAGAAAATACTCAAAGCTGGAAACAAACTCAGCTAGTGTACATTCAGGTATTGTAACTGATGATCCAAGTAAAGTTTACATTTCTGTATTGACATTATCGAGTCCTTCAAAGCTTTCTAACAAACTGTGTCAATGTGCACACAAACAGCAAACTGTTGACTGTGATTCTATACCTGATAAATCAGATAACAACCCAGGACAAAATGAGGAAAATGAATCCAAGAAACTCTTCCCTGACTACCTCACTATCTCCACAGAGAATCAAAATCACTCCAGGCTTTGATATTTCCCTAAATTTTCCTTGTGTTGTGTCTTTGAAGTTTTGGAGGTTTGTGTTTGTGTTGTGTCTTGGACACTTTGGAGGTTTCTTGGTATGATATAAACTTTACAACACTGATCTGTCAGGTTGGGAATGGTGTTGCTTCTGCTGTGTTACTTTGGACTTCAGCTGAGGACCTAGATGACTAGTACCAACAGCACCTGGAATAATTGGAATTGTTCTGGCAGTAGCAGGATCAGCAACTGTGTGTTGCTGTCAGACCTGAAGTGCCACAGGAGAAAACAGAGCATCAGCAAGCCATGCCTGTAGTACAGAGTCTACAGCAGATGTTAAATTTGACATGTTGGAACACCAATAGCTCAGGAAACTCAGGCTGTTGTTGTCAGGTGGCTGCAGGGATTTCAAGCCGACTGGAATAGACCAAGTCATCATTCCCTACCAATTGCTCTCAGCATCACCAGTGGCTTCAGCTTCCTTGGCAGATCCATCAAGGGTGACAAACCTAGAAACATTTGCAGCATCTTGCAATCAGCTACCCAGCTCACTGGCTGAGAGGCAAAGGATACCCATTTAAACATTAGTCCAAGAGAAAAAGACCTCAGATGCTGGTAACCTGAAATAAAATAGAAAAGACTGGAAAAACTCAGCAGATCAGGCAGCATCTGCGGAAAGAGAGGAACAGAGTTACATTTCACATTAATTAACTTTCATCAGAACATTGTTTTTATCTCTGATAGCCACTGAAAGGGTGGCTAAAGACAACTGCGAGGAATCCGATAAACGAAGACCAGGAGGGACACGACGGCCTTCAGATGTACCGCGGACCAGCCACTTAGCACACTGGTGTGCTTCCGGTGCCAGGATAGGTAGGAAGAGTGCCTTCAGTACGGACCAGCCAGGGTTGCCAGAATGGTCATGTTGGATGTTCACCATCGGGCAACAGTGAGCTGTGATCCAGGGTGAACAGGAGGAGTGAGGTATTGGTTTATTATTGTCACTTGTACCGAAGTACAGTGAAACACTTGTCTTGCATACCGATCGTACAGGTCAATTCATTGCACAGTGCAGTTACATTGCGTTAGTACGGAGTCCATTGATGTAGTACAGGTAAAAACAATAACAGTACAGAGTAAAGTGTCACAGCTACAGAGAAAGTGCAGTGCAGGTAGACAATAAGGTGCAAAATCACAACAAGGTAGATCGTGAGGTCAGAATCCATCTCATCGTATAAGGGAACTGTTCAATAGTCTTGTCACAGTGGGGTAGAAGCTGTCCTTGAGCCTGGTCGTTTACAGATGAATCCGGGGAGCAAGTGGAGAAGGTAGCCTGTGCAAGTCATCTACTGAACACCCAATATCCACCTTATCTGTCCCACTTGCATTGTCTATTGGTCACTGAGATGCTAGACACAAGGAAGGGGTGTCCTCCTTTAACAGGTCATTGTCATCCCAGTGCAACCCTACTCTGTCACAGCCTGTGGGGCATGAAAGGTACTGAGTTGTAAGGATGCTTTAAATGGCCATTTTGCATGTGACCGTCCTTCCTGCACTGCCAATATCAAGTAAACATATGCATATTGCCAGTGAGATACGCTGGTGCCCCATTGACGTCCTGGATCTCCTCCTTTGCAGCTGTGGGTTGCGGGTGTCCGATGGGCCTCTCATTCTCCAGCTCCCCCTTGTGTTCTCCCTCTTCTGTAGCCAGGAGCGAAAAAGAGACCAACGACAAGTGGCATGTCTTGAATCAAGAGCACTCATTAAAGGTGAATATAAAGCAGAAGCTTGATATTACTTAAGAGGGTGGGTGTTGGTGGTGAATGGACAGGCAGAGGTGTGAGGAAGTGTGTAGCCAAAGAGCAATGGGTGTGCATGCAAGATGTGTCATTTTGAGAAGTGCATCAGAATTGTGGATAATGTACTACACATTAGGAGACCACTTGGCCCACTGTGTCTATGCCAGTTGAAAATGAGCTACCAAGCCTAATCCTATTTTCCAGCACTTGGTGCACAGACCTGTGGGTCATAAGGAGTCCAATAATTTGCCCAATACTGAAATTAAACTATTACTTACTGCATCTCTTTTTAAGCAAGGATACAACATCATCAGTCCATCAATTAGAGTTATAGAGCACTACAGCACAGGAACAGGCCCTTCGGCCCATCTAGCCCATGCTAACCTGATCTTCTGCCTAGTGCCATTGACCTGCACCCAGACCATATCCCTCCAAACCCCTCCCATCCACGTATCTATCCAAACCTCTCATAAATGTTACAGGCATGGTAGTGTAGCAGTTAGCGTAACACTATTACAGCGCCATCGACCCGGGTTCAACTCCGGCCACTGTCTGTAAGGGGTTTGTATGTTCTCCCTGTGTCTGCGTGGGTTTCCTCTGGGTGCTCCAGCTTCCTCCCACATTCCAAAGACGTACAGGTTAGGAGGTTGTGGACATGCTATGTTGGCGCCTGAAGCATGGCGACACTTGCGGGCTGCCCCAGAACACTCTACGCAAAAGATGCATTTCACTGTGTGTTTCAATGTATGTGTGATTAATAAAGAAATCTTATCTTATCTTAATTGAACCCACATCTACCACTTCTGCTGGCAGCTCGTTCCACATTTGTACCACCCTCTGAGTGAGCAAAACACCTTTCGCCAAGGAGGATTGAAAATATACAGTCAGGGCCTCTATAATTTTCTCTCTTACTTCATTTAAAAGCCTGGGATATATTTCATCTGGGCTTGGTGATTTATCCATTTTCAACTATGCTAAGCCCCTTCAGAATTCCTCTTTTATTATGTTTACCGCATCCAACATTTCAAATCTTTTGCCTTAATCACAGCATCACCTCCCTCTTTTGTGAAGGCAGAGACAAAATATTCCTTACAAGTCTTGCCCACATCCTTTGCCTCCATAAAGATGTTACTTATTTGCCCTGATACAAAGATTGAGGTATTTAAAGAGGAGGTAGATAAATTGCTGAAAGATTAGAGAATTGAAGGCTATGTAGAACTAGCACAAAGAGGAATTAAGGCCAGGGGCAGATCAGCCATGATCATATTGAATGGCAGGACAGACTTGAGGGTCCATGTGGCCAACTCCTGGCAATTTTCTCGTGAGTATTACATTTGGTATGATGTACACATCAGCATGTAGGTGAATGAGCCCTTATGCATGACTATGATTTGGTTATTAAACCAATTTTAACATGAGATCCACCAACCTGGCCCCATGTTGCTTCTGTGGAACTCAATAGCTTCTTTCAGGCAAGTCACCTTGTTTCCCTTATAGGCTTCTTCCTCCCCTAGTTCCATGTGTTTCTTTGTAACCACCAGCTCCAATCCAGCAAGGTGCTTTGAAAATAAGGCATAGCTTTCACCCAGAACACAGAATGCTGAAAATACTCCACTGATCAGGTAGTGTCTGCGGAGGAAGAAACAGAGTTAATGATTTAGGTCAACGTCCTTTCATCAGAATATTAACTATTTCCTTCTCTACAGATATTACCTAACCCGCTGAGTATTTGCAGTGTTTTCTTTTTTCTCACTCTTGGCTATTTGGATTCCATTCTACCTTTTCCTTCTGTGATCTTCTGACTCCAAAAACTCTCAAACTGTATGTTTAGAGTGAAATCTTAAATACGTGTTGAAAATAAACAGAAAACCTGCAGACACCAGAAATCAAAAATAAAAACAGAAAATGCTAGAAACACTCTGTAGGTCAGGCAACATCAGTGGAAAGAGGAACAGAGTTACACAAAAGGTCTGACAAAGTATCTTGGACCTGAAACACTAACTCTATTGGAGTTAACTCATGCAGGTCATTTTTACTCACGCTAATTCAACACAATTTGCAAACATTGTGGCCAGGCAATAAAACCAAAAGAGGATTGACTTGCAGATTTCTGATCATAAAATCCCGCCTGTACCATCCCCTTGGAATGCCATTTGCATCATTGTATTATCCATATCTAGCCATGCATGATAATTGCACATCAGCCATGCATTACAGGTAAAGTAATTGATCTGTTTCATAAAGGAGCAACTTATCCTGTATAAATTACAGTTAAATAACTTCTTCTTGGCTCTGTCCTTCACACCAGGCATCTTCCATTACAGGTTGATGCCACAAATGAGAAACAGGACAAATGTAGACAACTCAAAGAGGAAGTAAACAAGTATTGGTATTGGTTTATTATTGTCACTTGTACCGAGGTACAGTGAAAAACTTATCTTGCATACCGATCGTACAGTCAATTCATTACACAGTGCAGTTACACTGAGTTAGTACAGAGTCCATTGAGGTAGTACAGGTAAAAACAATAACAGTGCAGAGTAAAGTGTCACAGCTACAGAGGAAATGCAGTGCAGGTAGACAATAATGTGCAAGGTCACAACAAGGTAGATCGTGAGGTCAAGAGTCCATCTCATTGTATGAGGGAACCATTCAATAGTCTTATCACAGTGGGATAGAAGCTGTCCTTAAGCCTGGTGGTATGTGCCCTCAGGCTCCCGTACCTTCTGCCTGATGGGAGCAAAGAGAGAGTGTGAGAAAAGACAAGTGGAAAACACCTAAGTAAATCAAAAAATTGTCTACAGACATGTAAATAGTACAGGGATATTGGGAGGAACGGTGGGGCTGATCAGGGACCCACCACAGGGGCAAAGGGCATGTCCTAGTGCTTGTCTTGAGGCAAAGGGCATGTCCAGTCACGATGATGACTTTCCTCCTATTGAAGATCAGAAGAGCAAATGTTCACGGACATTGGATAATATTCAATTCTATTCGCAATCCCTGTGCAAATGAAACAGTTCACACGTGCCTACAGCAAGACATCAACAACATTCAGATGTGGGCTGATAAATGGCAAGTAACATTCTCACGACAAAGTTGCTGATTTTCATTAAATGTGGATAAATTGGTGTTGGTGGGGTTCTTCTCCTTCAAATAGATGAGATTGAGGGAGGATTGACAGGTGTATTTACAGCCATGAAGGGTCATGGCAGATAGAACGCATAGAATGAGCATGATTGTTGAACAAACCAAAAATCTTATTATCATCGTGAGTGATTAGAATCTGATTGCACAGCCATGATTTGGGTGAGGCTTTGTGGGAGGATGTTAGTAGAGGCAGATTTAATTATGGTCTTCAAAACACAACTGGTTAAGGACTTGAAAAGAAAAAAAGTGCAAGGCTATCAGGGGAGGGTGGGATGTGCACCAAGCATGGACTTGATGGCCTTTCTGTAATTATGTGTTAAGTAATACAACAGGGGCTGGCACCAAATGATTCCCTTGCCTCCTAGGCCCGTTGCTTAATTTATTGCATGTCCTCAGTCCCATAAAAGCTATTCCTTTCTCTCTCATGCTGTCACTGTAATCTCCAGGCATAGTTGGTAAATTAGACACTTCAGCACCATACTCTATCCATTCCTTGTTATATTTTGCACAGAATTCCATAGAAATTGCATTGCTTTCTCCACAGCTGTACTTATTCACTGCACTAGTTGTAACTCTTAGGTGCCAATTGTGCTGGTTAAAGAATGATTAAGCAACCTGCTATTGGGAGTGATCAGATTGCGTGCTTTGTTTATGTTAAGTTATGTGGAACTGAAAATGTGTTAAAATAGCCTGGGAGTTACAATTAGCTCTAATTTAACACACTCTAGGTGGATTAAGAGGAAATTAAACCACTATATGAGTTTAAATAATTGGCTTTGGCTATTATACTAATGTGATGAACCCTACTGCTAGGACCGAATTATTTGCTGTGCATTTTTTATATAAATAGCAACATTAAGTGTTTATATTTTTAACAAATTTTCTTATTTTCAAATTTGAATGCTTGTAATGGTATAATTACTCTCCACACCTTGATTTTGCCAGTAAGAATGTGAGGAAAATCAGTAGATGTACGTTTTCTTTTTAAAATGTCTATCTGAAGCACAATATGTCTATCCAGTGAATTATAATAAAACTAAAATAGAGTTCCACAAATCCAACTATCTTTAAACCATAAAAGCATCAAATCTACTAGTTTGTGTGGCAAATTAGTAATCTAGGTGTCTAGTTATAATTGGAGCTCATACAGACACATACACTAAATAGGTGAGGGAATCTGACACTGCTTTAGCATATACTGTCCTAACCTTGAGCCAATGACCTATATTGTGCATATAGTGTATGTATGCAAAGTGCATTGATGTAAATTAAGCAGTTTTACTTATGTCTTAGAATTAAATTTTTCACATTCAAAGACTCGAGATTAAGCATTGACTTCATTATTTTAGTCTGAGGCATTTCTTCATTTAAATTTCTATTACTGTAAATAATTGAATAATTAAAATTAAAATGGTGACAATTTGTATTTTTTAATTTCACCATTCTAGGAGGTGGAAGATCCTAATTGGATTATTAATTAGCTGATAGAGAAGTCCACTTAAAAATACAAAGCAGGCTGGATACTCCTGTTTAGTGAATATAATTTAAAGTACATTATGCTCTTGCATGTAAAAGGTGCAAGCCTCTCAGCATTTTCACCTTCATATCCACTCAAGGCTATTAATACCTAATCTATGATTGCCATACTGATTAATTACTCTGCAGCTTTCTTTGAGAGACTGTTCCAAATGTGTGTTCTTCATCCAGTCTAGCAGTATTAGTGGTATGGTTTTGTCTTTGTGATCACCTTTGACCAGATTGAAGGTTCCTTCCACAAATTTATTTATTCATAATCCTAATCAAGAATTTCACCTCAGGCTGTGTAGGAAAATTGTGTGGTTCATTAAATTTATTTTTATACGGTGACTTTTACTGGTATACCAAATGTAGCTGATTATCATTGGCTTGTCCACAGTTCCTTCTTGCCTTACATACACACTGCCACTTGCATATTCAGATTTTATGCCAGTATCTAATTCCGCTGTTGCTTCCTTAAGCTTGCTCTTTGCCATTTTTTATTCCAAAATTGGCTGCAGCTTTCAAAATTAGCAAAACTGTTTCCCAAGACACCATAAAGCAAAATTTAAAAAAATACTTTTTAATGCTTGCCAACTTGGCCATCTTAATCTAGCACAATGCTTTTTTTGTGTGATTTTTAAACTGCCGATGGCATAGTGTGCTAAACGATCAGTCTTTCAAGACATTAACATTTGTGATTTTGGATCCAGATCCTACTGCAGCTAATTGCATGGCCATATGTTTAAATGTAAGGATGATAAAAAATTGCTAATTTTTATCTTTAAGATGCATTTAATCTTAAGAACATGTTTCAGAAAAAAAACTGTTTGAAATTAAAGACTTTTGTTTCTAAGACATTTTCTCCACTCATACACTGTTTGCAGCCACATTACCCCTTTCATCAGCCTATTGTGTGCATGCAAGGGCTGTTGCTATGGCAGTAATTTGGGCTGCAATTAAGTTCAGCTTTTGTAAAGTTAGGCTAGAATTAGTTTTATTTGTTATTTCAGTCAGGTTCATACCTCATCAAAACATTTAATCGATTCTGTGTAGGATTTAGAATGCGACCAACAAAAAAAATACACCATTGATGGCAAATCACAGGGTAACAATAATAAAATTATAGTGTGATTCAATGTTTTACAGAGAATTATTTTTAAGCTGTAGACTGATTTTGTAACAATATTGCAACTAAATGTGCATATTTCATGCTAAATTTCAAGAAATCAGATCATTTTATGTCACGGGTGACAACAAATACTTTTTAAAGCCTGAATTTGGTAAGGAAACTATTGATGTTGTTATAATCTATAGATCAGTCACCAAATAGCAGCCAATGTGCTGAGCAATGTTTGCAGCAAATTAATTACTTTGTACTCTGGTTTTGCTGGGCTCAGGGAAAAAAAAGGAGAGAAAATGACTGTTTTACCAGAACATGTCATATTCAAGCAAATAGGTTCAGACTTTTTTGGTTAAAATAAGATCCATTCGCAAATACATTCATTGATTTTCTTTTACTATCAGAGCAGGATAAAGGATGAAAATAACACACTGTCAATCCCGGGCTGCCAAGTTAAAAAAATCAATGATTACTTCTGGAAAACATCAGATGACTGCATTCCAAAATCACATCTGCTGTAATACTCCAGTAATTTCTGTGATTGCCTCCAATTCTTCAATGTACTTAGCAATAGCTGATCCTCTCTCCTTACCCAAGGCAACAATTAGCATACACTAATGATTTTATTTTAAAAAATGCAATAATATCTAATTCTTTCAGTTGATTAAAGTAAGCAACCAATAATAAGAAAATTCTGCTTCTCTGCTAAATACGTTTTAGACCTGTCACTGTTTCTTATGATCTACACCCAACCTGACTGAGTAAGCTGTTATTTTTTATTCATACTACCACTTTTTTGTTATGTGTTGTTCATTCTCTGAATCAAACCTAAATTCACTGAACAAATTCATCAACTATACTGTTAAACATACAATCAATTTTCCAAAGAAGACCATCAAATCTTTCTTTCCGGAATATGAATCATGCAACAATGATAGGACTGAACTGGTAGAAAGCAGAGCCTCATTGAGTTCTACATCATTGGAGCTGAAGGCCAGGACTATCACAGCTGTTGGTGTTCAGTTGTATGAATCAGTTATCCTTAAACCAAAGCCATCAAATTATAGGACAACTAACTCCCTTATCTCTCAATGTATTTTACTGATGTTTTACTGATTCCGATAACATGCAACCTGAATATACAATAACAAATGAAGTGTTGTGCAAGAAAATATCAGTCCTGAGGCCCAAGAGAGACTGCAGATGCTGGAAATCTGGAGCAACACACAAAATGCTGGAGGAACTCAGTGGGTCAGGCAGCATCTGTGGAGGGGAATGGACAGTCAACATTTCAGGTCGAGACCCTTCTGATGACCCTTCGAGAGCCAATCCTGATGAAGGGCCTCAACCCAAAACGTCAATTGTCCATTTCCCTCCACAGGTGCTGACTAACTCACTGAGTTGCTCCAGCATTTTGTGTGTTGCTTCAGCGCTGAGGCCAATTGGATAAGATTACCTGTTGTTTGCGTCTTTTTTTCTAAAACCAATTAAATTTTTACAAATGTTGACCAAGGCCTATAGCAGTAGTCCTAAGGGTTATACAGATGACTGAGACTGTGGCGCATGTTTTTACATACTTGAGTTTGCCTCTGCAACTCAGGAAACAAGAGTTTACTCTATAGCTTCCTATGTTTAAGTCAGTATTTGTTTTAATAAATTCTTAAACTAAGCTGGTTTTAAAGAGCACCAAATTCTTTGTTCCAGCACCAAGAAAAGCTAAAATGGTTCTTTTGCTCAATGACATCTCAAGCTATTGTTCATGAAATTAAATTGTGGGTGATGTTGAACAGGGTTTTTCTACCACTAGACATCTTAACCAATCATGTTGTGTGCTGTAGGTTGGAAGAGAGTGGAAGAAGGAAGCGTTAGCTCAGAGAAAACGTCGAACTATGAGTAATATTTGGATGTTTTGCAAAATTGCCATTAGATTCACACTGTATTTAACCAGAACTTTCTTTATTGAAGTGGGACTTAAAGGGCAAAAAATATATACTTTTTCTCATTCCATGTCTTCACGTATTATTTTCCAGTCTTTGTCAAATGAGATATACTGAATCAGACCTAACAGGATGATGGACGAAGTGGTTTTGTAGACTCAGTAATCTGCTGTTTTTGCAAAATAGTCAAAATTCTTACTCTAAGAATTCCACTTGGAGAGAAGAGAGCAGAAAATATGAGTAAGTGTGCATTTGTGTGTCCCTTGATGTTTAGTTTTAAATTAATCTGGTAAGATTAGATCATGCAAGAATAGAGAAACACATAGAAGTCACCCAAGGAACAATCATATAGCATAGATCATGTCAATGACAGAATTCCTCCTAGCAGTGGCCTGTGCACGCTTACTGCAGAGGTTTTAAGAAATTCCTTGCTGCCTGCTCCCCCTGAAAGTAAACTTGCCTTTTGTACTTGTTCCCTCAGTTGCTGTCAGACTTTCTAATACCCTGCCCCTCCAGTGGTTTTAGGCAGATTAACTGGCCTAATTGGACTTAAGCTTCTGTGAACAGAAAAAGAAGTGGGGGATAGCCTCTCCAAGTCCTTCAGTCACTTCCTCCTGCTCGACTGGCCTGCCTAGCCAAGCTGAAACCGTACTCATTGTCATGTTGGAGTGCGTTAATTAGAGAGTAGACTAATTTTCAAGGATGCACTCTGCCCTTTAGATGGTAATTTAAAATTGAAAATGATGTGAATTGTACAAAGGCATTCTATTCTGGGGAACAGCCAGTTTTGATCTGGTGCTTTTGGATTTTTCTGTTAATAATTGTTTAAACCAGATGCAATTTGCTATGTCTCAAATTATTGCCTACCAACATCAATCCTTTGCTTATCAACCTTCTATTCCTAACATTTGCTCTGCATTCCTTTTTGTCTATTAGATTTTTAGATCTTAATAAGATTGTATACTTAGCGTCTGATTTTAACAGTGAATCAAATATCAGCTCTTCTATTGACATGTTTACTATAGGCAGCATACACATAAAATCAAGGAAAAGACTAATAACTACCTTTGTTTCTCATTCCCATAACCTTTTAGTTATTATTACATTGCATATCATATTGATAATTCTTTCTTTAGACATTTGAAAGATTCAGTACATGCAATCCTTTCCAACATTTGCCACGAAGTCGCAAATTGACACATTTTGGGTGATGATGTTTTGATGGATTGCACTGTTGGTCTCAAGTGCAGTAAGTGAATTGTGAAATGTTTCTGTGTTAATTTTTTCAGTACCTTTGGGCAGCAGTTCCTTCACTAGTTAGGAGATGAGGTTGCAAAGGCAGCTTTGTTGCTGCATTTTCAACTCATTGAAAACTCGAGTGCACATATGAATGTGATTGTGCCTGAGGCTAGATGCAGCTCTCCTGTTCTCTGGTGCTCCCATTGTTTATCAATAGTACTCTGCACGGGGTTGCGTTGTTGTATTTTGAACTGTCTGCATTTATATTTCAAAAACAACAGAATTAAAATTTGTGTCGCACATCACAAGATTCCAAAATGTCAACAATTAGTAAGGTAACAGATGCAAAAAGTGCAATTAAAAATAAATCAACAACCTAAATCTTCCAGTGCTTTCCCTCCCACATGCTATTCACCGCCACCGTTGATTTTACCGTATTACTCTTAGTTATCAGGGAGGCACAAATATTGCACCCGGCACTTATTCCCTTGTTATTCTTCTTTCCCAGAGTGATATCAGAATTGTTCCAATGGCAGTGAGCCATTTCTGGACTAGAATGGTTGTCATGACTTGTGTATACAACAATAGATCGTAAACTTCAAAGGGTAGGTCATTGTATAAATTAGTTTGAGACCTTCCAGGAATAAGCTAAGGAAAAAAAAAACAACTTTGTCCTATTGAGTTTTTATTTTAAAACATGATCAATTGTTTCTATTCATATCAATGCAAATATTTATTTTAGTTTTGCTTCTAATGACTTGGATAAAAAATAGTTAAACTCTCCCACAATGAGTGGCAGAGCTTTAAGTACAGGCCTTGATGTGTGGGCTGTTTGAATGAGAGTACAATGTTTCCCTGCAGATCCTTTTTGTCCTGTAAAGTAGCAGATTGTTGCATTTAGTAAGTAAGAGCTGAGTTTCGGTGAACCAGGATCAGTTTAAAACTACTGTATATGCATGTATATGATTAAAGGGATCTACTTTCTTAACCAATAAAAGTATTGGAGTAAAATCTATTATACTAATTCCCTACAGTAAAATATGGACAAATAAGACCAATTTCATCGCTCATACACCTTTGATGCTCTGAAGCACAACCTCTCCCAGGTGTGGTGGAGTAAATTTTGTTTAAGCTGATGAAGTCATTAGACTATGAAATATGCTTGAGCGAGATCCATTGTCTGTTAAGAGACCTATCTATTGAACTAACAAGCACTGAGCACAGGTCTTGTCTGGTATGTTTTTAACTGAATCATGATACAACCTAATCAACACTTCAGCAGAAGAGCACTGGTGGCCATCAACCCAGAAAATAAAAGTCAACATTTTTCAAACATTTCTTAGTATGCTTGAAGTGCGCTGGCAGCTTGTAAGACCTCTTCTGTTGAGTCACTTGGTGGCATCATCAGCAAGGAACCAAATTTATTCTTGCAAAAACTTGCAGTTGTGTAGATGAGGCCCTGCAGTCAAATTCCAGTGATCTTTGGGGAGCACTTCCTTGGTCAGGAACTGTAAATTGGTGCAGACGAATTTCTTCCCATACTTTGAGTATGAGAGAAGCTCTTGTGCTCTCATAACACGGTCGTATAGCTGTAGTCAGGAGGCTTAGGTAAAGAGAAAATGCAACTTTCTTTGCACTATATGAGGATAAGTTTAAGAAGGTTCATTTAGTGTTTTGGTGGTGATCTTCTGCATGATTTAATCAAGTCGGGCCCAACAAAAGCTCTGCTCAGACCTTTTGAACCTCATTAATATTCTCAGGGACACAGAAATAAATAGATGGGAAAAGCCTACTCTAATTAGGGGTGAATTATGATTTCAGTCACTCATTGGATGCATGACACTTTAACCCAAGATTGGTCCTTTCTGTCTTTCATTCTCGAAGACCAGCTCCCAAGGATCTCATGCAACTGGGCAGTGTGCCACAGTTTAACAATTACAGATGTTGCTCCTTTGGATCCTGGTTGCCATTTGGGGTGGCAGTTTTGCCTAGAAAACGGGCAGAACCGGGATTAATTTCTTTCCTGGTTTTTCTCAAAACTATTTCAATATTCCACACCCAGTGCACAATCATTCATTTCCATTGGAAGGAGTTGTTGTTTACTGTGGACTTTGCTTTTGCTGATGCAGCATGGTTGCTTCTACTTGAATGAGCAAGAAAGCTGTATGTGGCTCAGAGAGGTTCTGTTGGAGATTACAGGAAGAGTTGGATGATAGTTGGGTTCATTCATATCAGTCAGCTACAGGATAGGAAGAACTGGCATCTAGTGGTTTGTTAGTTCTTCTCTATACTTCCTGCTTTAAATCAACATCAGCCACAAGTTTGATACTTCATCGCCTACAAGACAAGTGTAGCAGGAAAAGCAGCCAAATCAGTGATAGGCACATGTGTATGGGATGCAGACAGTTACTTCTCTGTTTCTGGCTGCAGCTTACAGTTAGCAGTGCCTCAGAATGCTCTCTTTACATGGGCTCTTCCAGCATGCCTTATTATACCACATGTCCATCTTCTCATTACATATATGACAGCAAACAGTGCGGACCAATTAGTTTAATGTTTTCATCAATCACAACACTTTCATCAGAAAGCTCAAATGGCCTCTTAGCTGTGATAGACCAGTTGATCTCATATACTGAATTCTATTATGTTTCATCTCACCACTACAATATCCAATTGATAAATTAAACTACCAGCTTTATCAACTGTACTTCTAATAGCTTTTTTTTACCAACTTCAGAGGGAGGTAAACTGTAAAAATTATTACTTTTCTGTTATTTATTCTTATCTGATTTTTATTTTCTTCCCGGCATACTTCATCACAGTCTAAAACAAGTCCAAAAACTAATCACTTTGCGCTTCAAACTTGCACAGGCGTACAGCCTTTTAATGCCCTTTGGAGAATGAAATTGGCATCCGTACCCAGTTTGGCCTATATGTGACTCCAGACCCACCAACATGGTTGACGTTTACCTACCTCCTTTGGTCAAGGGTAATTAGCCATGGACAGTAAGCGATGGTCTGAACTGTGACGTCCACCTCTGGTAATCAAGTAAATTAATGTTTCACCCAGGCCACTGGACTTGCTGCTTTGTCCATTGTCTCGCTTTCAAAGCTGCAGTCCCATCATTTAAAGAGTATTTATTCCCTTTTCCAAATCAATAAGTTTGCCTGCATTCTACTCTTCCCTTTCAAATGCCACGTTTCCAATAAATAGGCCAAGTTCCTGCAGTCCTTTCTGTGCCACTGTTGCTGCTCAGCCACATTTTAAAAAGAAAATTGTGGTAGTCCTCCACTGCTGGATATATGACAGCAAACAGTGCGGACCAATTAGTTTAATGTTTTCATCAATCACAACATTTTCATCGGAAATTTGAACCAAGAAACACTCCCATCTTCAAAATATAAACATTGTTAAAAAATGTCAAACTATAATCTGAGTCTTGAGATGTTTCTCTTTCATGTTTTGCTGTGGTGATGTCACAACCTTGATTTACTTTTAGCAATATCTGACCCCAGAACTCTCTTCTATTGAAAATTAGTGTGGAAACATGGTAATGTGGTTAGTGTTACAATAATCTCATACACAGTAGCGTAGCGGTTAGCATAATGCTATTACAGCGTCAGCGACCTGGGTTCAATTCCGGCCACTGTCTGTAAGGAGTTTGTACGTTCTCCCTATGTCTGCGTGGTTTCCTCTGGGTGCTCCGGTTTCCTCCCACATTCCAAAGACGTACGGGTTTGGAAGTTGTGGGCATGCTATGTTGGTGCCAGAAGCATGGTGACATTTGCGGGCTGCCCCCAGAATACTCTACGCAAAAGATGCATTTCACTGTGTGTTTCAATGTACATGTGACTAATAAAGATATCTTATCTTATCATACTAAGTAGCTTCTCCGGTCCTCTGAGGGAAACAAATCTAAAAGTTATTCTTCTACACTATTGTAATTACCAGACAGAGGGAAACAATCCAATGCCTGATTTATTCCACTTTTCCCTCTTGCGTACGTTCTGTCACTGATTCCTTTCCAGAGCAACTTAAGGTTCATGCATTCGGGGGTCCCAGCATTCTCTAAGGTTTAATGGGGGTGAATTTGTGCATAAACCAAGCCATAATTATAGCCACATATTTTATGAGACAGAAATGCCTCGCTGCTACTGGCAGGCCAGTGCCATCCAATTTTTCCCCAACATCATTACATTTTCTCATTTTTAAGGTTATTCACATTTTCCTACCTTTTACACATATTGGTATTTGCATAGAAATGGATCAACACTTCATAATTCTGTGAAAATACTGCCCCACGAGGGCTGACAAAATGTTGACATTTAACACTTTGGTAAGGCACTGGCAAAGAATACTGAAGATGGAAATCATGCTTGGGTTATTAAATGCCAGTAGAAACTCCTGACCTGTGATATATAGACGGAAAGGTGAACAAAATCAGCTTGATAGGTTAAAGTGCCATTGCTTGTCAAAGTACCCTGTCAAAATCTAAACAAAAGAAGAACTAATCTTACAGGAGTCTGGTCTCACAGTCTTACTAGTTTTCAAAGGCTGTGTACTTCTGATTTTCAATGTTTCTGAAAATAAAACATTGATTTCCAAAATCACTGACTGGGGAACAATGTACAAGCTGTAATAGCCTTTGTCTTGCCATTGCCTTCCAATACTATACACTAGCTCTGAGTGCTGCTTATAAAGTCATGTCAGAAATTTCCATTTCCATTTCTGACATGACTTTAAATGCTGCACAAACAAAGGTAAAGACTAAGCAGCTAAACTGTGTGAGCAAAGCTCCTGCCCTTTAATTCTGCCCTACCTTTGTCTTAAAGTCCTTTAAGTTAAGATTCCAATATCTTTGGGGTTTCAGAAGTAAAAGTAAATGCAAGTCATTTGTGCATCAGTATCATACAAATCTGGATTAAAGCTCTCATATTAAAGCAAGCTGTCATAAACCTGCAGTAAATTAGCTATTAATCCTAATATTTTTGCATTAATACTGCTGTGTACACTTGGGCAAAGGGTTATATGCATGGAATAAGAGTGAATTTGAGCCCCAATGATATTGCATAACTCAAGATTCTGTTGAAACTTAACTGCACATGACCATCAATGCTTTATTCACAATCTTAAATTTAATGATAAAACAGCATTTCATTGATGTTTTTCTATCATTTATTCTCTCACTTTTGCATGTGGAAAGTGCAAAAACAATGGCCTGCAATTTGTTGGCTAGCCTGTTAAAATGACAATAAGTCCCAAACCTTCATGCATGCACTTTTAACAATGGTAGAACCAGACTTAAAGAGAGTTTGGGGTTGCTGAGTTTGTCAGTTCACTCTGCTGCTGAACTGTAGGTAGAACCCAGCCTTGTTCAGACCCCTGAGCATTTACACTACGCACTTACCTGGATCCTGTGTTAAGTCACATAAGCAACGATTCCAAGCGGGTAGACAGGGGCAATGATTTCTGGCCCAAGTATTTGCTAACTTTATTTTATCATTGTACCATGCAGAAATGCTTGAATAATTACTGTAAATCTGGTCAACATGATTTTTTATTTTTTTTACATTTTGATGTGAGGCAACTATCTTGATTGCTATTGATCAAGCAATATCTAAATGGGATTTTTTATAATACAGTGTTGAAGAATGAACTTGCAGCAGGTTGACATTTAACACTGAGGAAGACACTGGTAAGGAATACTGAAGACACAAATCAATCTTGGGTCATTAAATGGCAATAGAAACTCTGAACTGGAGGAGCCTAATGTTCCTCCTGGCTGAGGTATCTAGAACCAGGGGTTACAATCTTAAAGTGAGGGGTCAGCAGTTAAAGGCAGTTGAGAAGAAATTTCTTCACAGAGAAGATGGAGGGTTTTTTGCAATCTTCCACCCATGAGCACTGGGGAGGCTCAGTCGCTTGGTATATTTAAGGCAGAGATCAATAGATTTTCAGATATTAAGGGAATCAAGGCATATGGAGTTCGTGCAGGAAAGTGGCAGTAGGTTAATAGATCAACCGTGAGCTTATTGAATGGCAGAGCAGGCTGAATGGCCTATTCCTGTTCAATATCTTACATGCTTGTGTCATAAGACCTTTCCTACCCTTAGTTCATCCCAAAGCATCTCACTTTTGAATCATAGTCTCAGTTACAATGGACGGCAATGCGTTGGACAATTTACACACAGTGCATGCTTCAAACATAACCATATGCCGTGTACCCCTGAGTTACTGAGGGGTTGCATTCTTAGAAAACCATCCATATCGTGATCTTCCATAAGATGAACCCTTTTTTCCAATTGAATTATAAGTGGAGATGCGTTCCTATGGGTAGTACTTCTCTCAACACTAATGCCCCCATGGGTGCGTGGTCTCTGGGCAAGGGAACTCTGATTGTATTGTAGCCAGAAGAGAAAGGGTTGTTGTTTAACCAACTAGAAATTAATGTTATTACAGTTTGATAAAGAATCATTGTACAAGTATCAATAGAAGATACTGCCTCTTCAGTTTCCAAAGCAGATCCCTTAAGTGACCTCCTGCTATGAACTGGCAGCATGTGATTGTTGTCCTTGGCAAACTAGTTCAGTTCTCTGAATTCATCTTTTGTTTATTTATTTCCCCACTACCCACACCCCCCCCAACCCGCATAAATTCTGTAAGAGCAAATTTTTATTCCATATGTCAAATTTTTTGTTTGATTTGACAATCCCATAAGGGTGAATTTCCATTATGGAAATGACAAATTTCTGTTACCTAAACTGCCATAATACAGGGGTACACTGTAACTGGCTTTAGTGATACTGATGGAGGGCTAAATGTTGGCTAAGGTTTTAACATTATTCACCACTCTTCAGGAATGCAAAGTTCTATGTAAAACGGATGGGCCTCTTGTTTGAAAGGTACTTTCTCTAATATTCCAGATGTCCCTATATGTTATGTGTTTACCTTTGCACAGGGAGTCGAGTAAACCAGAGCATGAATCAACTTGTATTACTCTATTCCACATCCCAAATGCAGGTATAGAGTGCAATGTTAAGAAGCCAAAAAGCACATTGGTCCCCTACTGTTTCACTCAAGGACAGAAGGTAACATTCAGCGACATCTCCATTCAATTTTCTGTTCATTTTTTGAGCAGGTTGATTTTAATACAGATTTGGAATTGAACAGAAGTTTGGTAGGGTATTTCCCATTAGGTTTTCTTATTTATTTGCAAATCCTACAGTGTGATCAGGAATAGATTGGGTGCTATTGTTTGGAAATTGGATTTCATTCATTTTGGTGCATTAAACTGTAGCTGTGTACATTATTGATGCCTTGTCAGTACTCCGGATAAAATCATGAAAAAACTTAGGAACGGTGCTGTGGTGGTTTACACGCAGAACCTAAAATAGGACCTGTATGGTTCCTGACTGGACCACACTCAGCTGAACACAACTTCCAGTAACTTGTCGCACATCAATTAGAGAAGACATCGCGACTTAAAGGCACACTCCCCTCAACAGCGGTATTCGCTATGACTGCCGTGGGAGAGTGAGAGACTGCAACAGAGAAGGAGGGAGTCCCCAGGTTTAATGAAAGAAACTTGGACAAGTTATCATGGAGAATATGCCAGGAGAGGTGTTTTATGCACTGGGGACGAAGAGATCTGCTTGGGGCTGTAATAGGAACTTCCCGGCTGGAGGCAGCTCAGCTGTCTCCTTCAGTTGTGACAACTCCATTTATTCAAGCAATGCAGAAATAAATTTCATATCCTCATCAGATGTGTCAGGTTGTGCTGGACACCATCGAAAACAAATGCAGTGACCCATATCAGTAAAATGATCAGGATTCATTCATTGATATTATAATCAATGCATGTGGTCCTGCAGTCAAAGACATGAAAATGTATTATTTGTCAGCTGGGCTGATTCCTGGCAAACTATGTTGGTGTTAAGGATCTGAGTATGGAGATGGTTATTTTGTCTGGACTGGGGATAATCAGTTCATTGGCTCCCTATGAAATGCATCCAGGAGGGAATCCCCTGCTACCATGCAGTCAGTGCTGCCCTCCTCTGCTCTACTGGGAGAAGAAGTTGGCCAGTATTCTGCTGGGACTTCCTCCTGATAGATTCCCTTGTCCTCCTACTATACATCATCCTGTACTCTCGTCCCCCAGGCTCAACGAGAAGCTCAACACAATCCATGGCAAAGCAGCTGCTTAACTGACCCCTCATCCACCTCCCCAAGCACTTAGTCCTTCCACCATTCACAGACAGTTACTCGCCTGGATACTCCCACAGTGTTCCCCAGACACACAAACTCTACCACCAAGAAGGGAAAAGGGCAGCAGGTGCCCAAGCTCCAACCTGCAGGTTCCCCTTCAAGTCACACACCATCCTGACTTGGAAATATATCACCAGTTCCTCATCATCACAAGGTTTCAATTCTGTATCAACTTTGTGGAAGTACCTTCAGCAGAAGGACGACAGCGGTTCAAGTAAATGGCTCACCAGCACTTTCTCTGGGGCATTTAGGGAAAGGGAATAAATGTCAGTGATGTCACATGTGGAAAAATGAGTAAGTACAGAGAAGGCTCCAGGTTCCTTCCTCCAGTTGGTCTTTAAATTGCCAGATTGTGCAATGTGCATTACATAAGGATGAAGTGTCTACACGTGCAGGTTGAATACTGCAGGGTATCCCCAAAATGATGGAGACACCAGGACCTCATTTTCAGACCAATTTTGTTTTCCACAAAGACTTTGGTACTTGCTCGGTTCCTGTAGTAGCAGTGCTTAGCTGCTTGGTGGGACTTTGAACTGGAGTCAGGAAGGAGGGCTATTCCTTTGTCCCAGGGCCCAAAGGGTCCACTCCTCCAGTCAATGCTGGCCTGAGAAAGTGTCTGAAGGTTCAGGCTATCTGTGGATGAATGCGTCATGTGCACTGCCTGGAAACGTAGCGTTGATCATCAGGAAAAATGCTATGAGGGTCCATGACCACCTACACACTGAGGGAGTGCAAACCCTTTGCTGTTCATAGAAAAGTCTTTATTAAAGAACCTATTAAAAGACACATGAGTTCAGTAAAGGGCTGCATGCATGCTTGGGAAGCCAACAATGCCAGCAATTCTCAGTGCCCAAGATGACACCCGTTCCTCACTGAAATTAAAGGAGATCAGTTCATCTGTACCTGGAATAAGATGCCAGGGTAAACTCTCTGTTGCTGTGATCAGCAACAAATTGAGCTGGACAACAGAGATCTGCTGCAGCTGTGTGGAGAGATCCAGTGGTGAGGAAGTTGAGAGCCAACATGACTTGACCTCCATGGAAAAAGCGGTCCAGAAATGAGAAGATGGCCAGTGGTCTTCCCATAGAATGCTGTGAGTTCCAGCGACAATGACTTAGAAAAGCTGAGCCTGTGAGTATATTTGTCATCAGAAATGTCCAGGTAGAAGATGATGTCTCTGAAAACTCTGTTGGATTCGGCTCTTTAAAGGTGGATAAGTCTTTATACCCTGTCCTGAAGTCCCTATCTCACCCTCTGTGGCCTTTCATTGCCATAATTACACCTCCGGTAAAAGATTTCTACCAGGGTGTTACTACCGAGGCTCCTGTTGAAGGAGTATCTCAGTAACTACCGAGGCTGTTGTTGAAGGAGTATCTCGCTAACTACCAAGGCTCCCATTGAAGGAGTATTTCATTAACTAAATGCTGGAGAGTAAACTCCCTCTATGTTTAGGCTCACGTTATGGGCTTCAAAAGCTTATTGGACAGCCAGCAATAATGTTCCAAAACTACTGATGTCAGCAGTGTGTCCCTTTTTAAGTGGTGAAAAAATGACAAAACTACTGCGTGTGCTCTTGGTTGTGTTCATCAATGGACATAAAAGCTCTAATTTGTGTCAGCAAGAGTGGAAGGGAAGGTTGTGTGATTATTGACGTCATTAGATGCTTGTCCGACGTTGAGATGCATGGGCATGAATGTGCCCAAATCGATTTCAAAATGTATGCTCTTTTGCTTAACTGACCCGAATGAAATTGCATTTCTGTGCACATAGAAAGTGGGTGCTTACCAGTCCTATTTTCAGCTTTATCATTGCATGTGCAGCACTTGCTTCCAAACATTGCAGGGGAACCGAAGTGTTTGGTGAAGGAGAGTGCATCTTGGTTTGTCAGCCGATAACTGATGTCAACATGAAGAAGATAGCTATTAACATTGACACTGCTGGTTGTGGGCTCTGGAATTTTGTCGTCAACAGAACAAAATGGCTGACTTGTTCAATTCTCATGTATTTTTTTTAAGGGTTTTGCAGTGTGAGAGTTACTGCTATAAGTCCAAGTCCATATGTCAAATCATAATACGGGATTTGCCAAAGAGAATGAAGCCACATCTCTTGTAGTTACTTAAACACAGTGGGAAGAAAGAAAGGGTGACTGAAAGAAAAACAATGGGGAATAAATGGGAGCACCTAATGGAACACAGAGAGGGGTCAGGATACGTAAATACCTAAACCTCTAATAATAAAATGTGAAAGAGCATTCAGAACCATTAGTGGCCATTTGAACATTTATTGCACTGCTGCCAAAACCATTCTAAATTTATGTTACTTGTTCAAATGGTAGTAATTGTAAAAATAGCTAAGGACTGCATGCTTTAGTTTCAAGAAAGATTGGTTGCTTGTAAAATTATCTCAGTTTTTGTCGAATAATCCTTTTTTCTGATGGATACGTAAATTGACAAAAAACACATAGAATTCCCCATCTTTATACATAATCATGTTTCTTCTCTACCAGATGGTTAAACCACTATTATTAACATAAATAAATCCTATATTTATGAAATTGTTTCCTCCTTGAACAATTAAGTATAAAGTTTGCATTATCATTTGTAAATTTACTTAAAGATATATGAAGTTCCATTCCCCACGACTGACATGCCTTGCTTGGATAATAGAAAAATTTGCCAACACTTTAAAAGGTCACATCAAGAAGTAATGGTACTTAGCTACACAGCAAATTGTATAAAGAACAATTCTTTCCTCAGGGTTTTGAACTCCTTCCCATTGAAGGGGCTGAGTATATTTTTACCTACACATTCATACTGGAGTGTTGTGCACACACAATGATAGACAGCTGTGAGCAAACCGAATATCATCAAGGGGTTCAGGGAACCCTATAATCTGCAAGAGCAAAGTTAATTACTTGAAAGGTAATCTGAACTATTTGTATAACTCAGTTAGAGAGACTTTATAAATGCAAGTTGTTGTTAACGGCCCACAATTCATATTCTCTGTTGCTTAATTAGTATTTTAGTTCATTTTTTAAAGGTTTGCATCCTGTTTTGTGGAATAAAACAGGCTTCTTTATGCCATCTAGAATTTGTCATGTGATCATTTAGCTTTCGCTCCTTGGGACCGCTCTACTTCCAGGAGGATTTACTGCTCAGTATATACACTTAAAGAAATAGTTAAAAATAGGTGGATAACCCATTATGGCCACAGATTTGTGGGAGCTATGATACGTGTTTAGTCGTCATTCCAGATTAGCATGATCAGGAATATATATCAGCTGCAAAGCTCAATATTTTGTGACATTTGCTGAAGGTAATTAGACCTCCTTTGTTGTAAATATGATATAAAGCGGCTATAACTGTCTGTGAAAGTGATTAAGGCAACAACAATATAGCCCACTGCACCTAATAGATTATTTTAGATGCATAATTTTTGCATTTTAAAAAACATAATGCATGCCTATAAAAATTCAAATTGTCAAGGCGCTCATAAGTCATAAAATTATTCTGCTATTAAAAGCATTCTTCAGACACTATTTTGCATAATCTTAATTTAAAATAAATTTATGGTCCTGTATTCTTGTTGAGGTTGGGGGCAGGTGGGGAGGTGTGGGTGCCAAAAAAGATTGTTGGAAAATGAATTGGGTGGATATCAGCTGTGAGAGAGGCAGGGGGACAATTGACCTGGATATTTGTCCAACAATTGTAATTATAAAATCAGAGCTCTGCTTTTCTCTGCTGGACATCTCAACGTCTAATGGATATGTTGTAAGGGGAGCATACAAATGAGTAATCATTTCCAACCACTCACAGCATCGCGCCCAGCGGGAAAGTTGAAGAAACTGCAAAAGTTTTGGAGCAGGGGCCTGATTAAGATGAGGATGATTCTCTGTTGGAGGATGCATTGTGGAAGTGTCCTCGAGAGAATAAATTTTCACCTGCAAGGAAATCGCATTACGAACGTCATGGAAGTCGAGAATACAGGGCATGCAGCTTATTAAAACAAATGCTAATTTGCACCAGGTCTCCCACTGAAATGGAAGCAAGTTTACCACTGAGTGTGTTAATTTACACAGAACACTATTATCCTTGGTCAGATCTTAATGCACCAGGGTGGGGTCATTAGCTACAGATATACTTTGTTCCATTATCCATCTGAAGCTCCGTGCAGTTTACAGCTTACGGGAATGTCCACTATTTCCCTGCTGCATCAAAATATTCTCTCTGGATGCACAGGATATGAGAAAGATCAGCACATCAATGCTGTGTAATAAAAGACACAGCCAGGGGTGCCACTGTTATTATATCTTACAGATTAAATGCGACCATTAATTGGACTATGTGGTGATTTGGAAGTCATACCATGCAGTAATCTCACCCCTGTTAACCCAAAACATTTATTTAACCTCTCCTTCCTTTTTTAAGTCTGAACTGCATTGAATCACTTTAAAAGAAATCTGAATCTATTTTCTAGCTGTGCTTTTAGGATACTGTGCAATTAATTCTATGGGGACACAGTACTCTAAAAGCCGGTGTCACATTAGCTTTTTCACCATGTGCCCTACCCAAAGTAGGTCGTAACACCACCAATCCACTGTCATCATCTGAGAGAAGTCCAGCGGAATCAGAACCCCTTCCTAATGGTTGCTGTCTTGTTCCTGCACCACTGTGTGCCTCTTATAGCCTAAGTGCATTTGGAGCTTGTGTCGATTTTCATCCCTGATGTGCATTGTACTGCACCTCACTGCATCTGTGTCAGATATAAGTGTTTAAGTAATGGTTGTGGACTCTAAAGGGCTGGGAGATTCAACCTCATGGTAACACTAAACCCTTCACACTATTGCAGCACACTGGCACAAAGAGTGTCAAAAATGCACCTTTACATTACCTGATGTACCAGCTACTGTCACAAGACTTTTGACGCATTCTCGGAAGTAACTGCATACTGAAGTTAGCTTAATGAATGTATTTTATGGTCACCCAATATATCTTAATACATCACCACTTGAATAAAGAAAACAAGAAAACTCTATGAATATTTTTCTTCCAATCTGTTGAGTTTCCCTTCTGGCTCATTCTTTTCGGTTCATTCCTGGGTCTGTTTGTTATTGCTGCAATTAACAGTGCCCTTGACAATTTGACACAGCATTACTCCAACCTTTATCATTTACTTTTCAAGTTTGCCACATTTTTCAGCAACAACTCTATTTGGAGCACCAAGTAGTGGCTTACATGGTTCTATTTCATCTCAAAAGAGTTATAAGCCCTTTCTGCCGTTCTATATGATGAGCTATCCATCTGGTAAATAACCTATTAATGTCCACAGGATCTTTCCAGCTAATATCCTTTTAAAGGACCACATGATTACATTATAATAGCTAAGAAAATAATATTTATCACACAGGTGCTGCTATTTTATAGAATGAGCCTGTCAACAGCCAGAAAAATGAACAAAAAAGTCAAGGGAATATGTGGACGTATATAAATAAAGAGAAACCTGATGAGGAATTATGTTTAGCAAGAGACAAGGCTAGAAGGACCCACAGCCCAATGTGACATTTCAGCTATCCCACAGCAATAAAAAGTAATTTTGGTTTATGGGTTGGAGGATTAAGCACATGTGTATGACATCTTGCTGCACAAGTAGCAAAATGCACAGCACCAGAAAAACATACAATGAGAGAAACTTTTGGTCTTATTTAGGGGTCAGGAGCACTGTGGTGGAAGGGTGCTTTGGTCAAAGAGATTAATCGTGTTCAGCCATGTAGATTTTCCACAACCAGGCACTTTGGCAAACCTGTTTGCAGCTATTTAGAGAGTCTATCAATCAGCTGTAATAAACATTTTTTCTGACTATGGATAGGGAAAGCCCCTTGACAATAAAACTGACTCGGCACACAAATATCACAGATCAGTAATGGTAGTGTATGTTATTAACTGCTGTAATTTTCCTCGGTATACTTTGTCACTTGTCTGTATACGCACGGACAATTTTGGACAGTGTGGCTTGAGAAGGTTAATAATCTGTATTATTAATAATGTGAATACCAGTGGGCTCCCAAACAGATCTACAGTACATTTTCTTTGGTAATGCATAACCATATAGATCATTTGATGAGAAGTTTACCCGACTGTCACAGAAATCAGACCTTGTATTCAAATCACAGTTATATTCCCCTGTTGAGTTGCATTCTTTACACCCTCTAGATATTTACCAAGTACAGTCACACTGCTGTCACTCATTTCTGCTCCCTCCTCCCTCTGCAATCCTAATTTTGAGATCTGAGGGGGAAAAAAAAGATGTGACAGCTCATCTAGAAGATTAACTCTCTGCCTTTTTCACCTGTCATTTGTAACTTGCAGTCATGCACTGATAGTCGAGTTCACTGGTAAGTCGTCAACATATCTCTAATTAAAGGTTCTTAATATAGCAACTAATTACAGATTTACATTTCCTCCACTGGTTATCAGAGTGGTAGGATTTTTTTTCAGTTCTTAAAAGTCATAATTAGGATCCTTTCCTTTAGATTTCTTTTTATAAAAGTTGGGGCATCGTGTTGCAACTTTACCAAACCCTGGTTAGACCGCATTTGAAGTGTTGTGTGCAGTTCTGGTCACCACGCTGTAGGAATAAAGGAGTAGGAGAGAATGCAGAGGAGATTCACTTGGATGTTAGTTGGGTTGGAGGACTTTAGTTATAGGCAGAGATTGGAGAGGCTGGATTGGTTTTCTTTGGAATGAAGGAGTTTGAGAGGAGACCTGACAGGGGTATATAAAATTAAGAGGCATGGACAGGGTAGATGGTCACACATTTTTTTCCCATGGTAGGGGTATCAAAAACAAGAAGCGTGGATTTAAGTTGAGAGGAAGGAGTTTTAAAGAGGATTTGAGGGGAAAACTTTACACAGAGAGTGGTTGATATCTGGAACTCACTGCCAGAGGAGGTGGTGAAGTCAGATACAATCACTATATTTAAGAAACATATGGACAGGCACTTAAATAAGCAAGGCAGAGAAGGATACACCAAGTGGGATTGGTATAAATGGGTAAAAAAAGTCAACATGGATGTGGTGGGCTGAAGGGCATGTTTCTGTGCTGTTTGACAACTCTATGATTCTATGACACAGTGCTATGCCCTTATACAACCAATTTGTACCCGCCCATTATCATACTATTCACCAGTGTGGCACACTGCCCTCAGCAGCTGACAATCTAACAAGGGATCAGCTTTCACAATGTCAGGTTAACCCTGTAAGATTCCACCCCAACCAATCTCATTATTCCACAACCTTTCCCCCTCCCTCTCTATTATTTGGCCCAATGATGACAATTGAGATAGTACATGTTTGAAGGTGTGATCCAAGCACTTATGCCTTAAAATAATTTGTACCGCTGCCATAGTCCCAACCCGTCTAAGCTTCTGTTCTTTGGTTGGGGGCTAGAATGAGTAGTGGGAAGCGGGAAAGGAATGGTTCCTTTGTGTTTTATAACTATGATTATACTACATTCCTTAGGTACCCCATCTTTTGCAAAGCGCTTAAGGATATCCTGAGGTCCTAAGAGAAATTATAATGTACATGCCAAATCTTTATTTGAAAATCTCATGCTGTACTGATCACTCCTGTGGGCGTACTGTGTTAAGTGTTAAGCTTAACGTTGAAGGTGTCAGATGATGTGACACCCCTTTTAAGGTTAGATTTTTTTTTATTTTGAGATTTTGCACTCTGACAACTAGCTTCCCATGTATTGCTTAAAATACTTTATGTCTTTTAAAATAACATGATTAAATGTACGCACTGAATTATTTTTTGTGCCCTTAAAGACCTTTGGAAATACTTTCAAATGAAGGTCTCAGCATCTTCCCCAAAAATAATAATTTTTGGCCAGTAAGCTTCCCTTAAAATAATAATGAAATATCAGAAGCCAAATCTCAAAGTTTTCCTGGAAGAAAAGGTGTATAACTGCGTGTGTGTGTGTGTGTGTGTGTGTGTGTGTGTGTGTGTGTGTGTGTGTGTGTGTGTGTGTGTGTGTGTGTGTGAGTGAGAGAGAGAGAGAGAGTTGCTGAAAATGCTCAAAGTACAGAAGTATTGCAGATTTTGGATTATTTGACAGTCTGACCACACGCTGTATTGCTAATGTTGCAGGATGTACCAGTACCATTCAGTTAGTTGTGCGGATGGCATAATTTCCTTCATTTCTTTGTGCTTTGTATCAAACATCTTTTTATAAATAATTCTGTAAAGTCGAAATGCATTTCAAGAACTTTGCTGAAGTACAACTCATGTTGTACATATTTCTTTAAAGAAAGGAAGATATGACAGCCACTCTTCCTGCACCTGCTCGATCTCCCATCACACCTGTTTCTCCCACGCACTGTTTTTGGTCATCTCCAATTTATGAACAGTACAGGTTATGAACAGTTCTCTGGAACAGAACCCTGTTGTAACCTGGGGACTGCCTGTATTTGCATAACACTTGCGTAACGTATTGGTTATACTTCCTCATTGTTGGAGCTCCATGTGTATGATATTGTTGATTATAAACGTATCAACTATATAATATCATGGTTACTAATAAAAAAGGAGAAATTGGACTATAATAATGACATCAAGATGATCCTTGCATTTCTTTTTTGTATCTCTGTGCAACATGAATAAGATAAGAAAAAAACGAAAAGTAGCAATGTTCATATTGATACATGAATTATCACAAGTGGCAAACTGTTTTAGCTGTTATGTTTGAATCATGACAATATAATGGAATGGTTTAAGGAGATGAATAACCTGCTTTTCTTTCAGTATCAGTGTTGTGGGCAAACAGGGATGTATTGGGTAAACATCTGCCTTGAGAAGGCATCCAGCTGTTGTCTTTAGCTAGCCCCAGAATAATAAATGTGATCTACTTGTACATCAAAAATGTGTTTTGCTGTATTGCCCAACATAATGTCGATAGCTTAATTCTAACAAGAGAAGGGAATTTACAATCTCGCATAATATATGTGGATTTCCACTGAACATGGAAACTTGTAGCACAATAAGCATTTTGCAGTATCGCTCAAGTTATACGATAGGTGTTGTGGGTTGGGCAGGGTTAGCACCCAATCATTTGATTATGTATCCATTTTCTTTCAGGGATAATTTGCTCTTTCATCAATGAAGCCCATTGTCCTCTTCATTCTAGAAACTCACTATTTTTGAGAATCTTCCTTTAGCTAACCTTTTTAATCATGTTTAGTTTTCTATTATGGAACATAACTATCAGAGCCATAAAATGACATCCGGCATCAAAATCTGTTTTTCACCACTTTAACAAAAAACACCTGCTTTTTTGTTTGTTAATAGAATGTACCATTGTTTGAACATTTAATCCTTGATTAGCAATGAATTTCATATTAATCTCAGGGGTTATCTGATAAATTGCAATCATTGAATGTTACCTTTCTTTCTGAATATAACTACCAGCTTTATTATTGTTCCTGTTTACCCTCACCCCTTCATTTTTATGAAGATCTCTTTAATTGTACTGCGAGGTCTGTACAGAAGGCAGTGGAAAAACACACAGGATATTGACAAAACATAACATGCTTCTTTATGTCACTTTATAGCTGACTGCTTGGCCTTGGATTCTGGTGCCAGCAGAGAACGTGTGTTTTGCTGTTTGTGTTTGCCAGCTGTTGTGGAGTTGTGCATCCTGTTGCCTGTTAAGTGAGTAAACGTTAAATGTTAGACTAATGACAGACAGGTTCATTCTGCTTTTCTCCCTCTAAGGGCTACGTTTACTCATACAGAGAGGAAATACCAAGGTGATGCAATGAATTAGTTAAATGGAAATGTATGTCAACGGTTTTAAATAACAATATAGTTGTTTGTATTAAGTTAATAGAAATATCACCAGCTATAATTATTTCAGCATATTCCTTTCATTGTAAGTATGGTCACCATCACTTACATCATCCATGCTTATCACTGGCAGCTGTCTATATCAGACAAACAGTTGCTATTAGCACAGGACTGTTCCATATAGGCACCCCTTATTAGGTGTGCCAACTCTTTTGGCAATGGAACCTTTTTAATGGATCTCCCTGTCTCATGATATCCATCCATCATCTGTTTCTTATGATCCTGATGCTGCTTGAGAGTGTTATTTTATTCTCTCACTTCCCTTTCTTTCTGTGTTGAATCAGTCCTTTCCCATTTGGTGGCAAGTACTGATAGGGGGTGCAGACCCATAAGATCAATCTACTACCTTGTGTTACTCGACGCTGCTTCTAACAGACGAAAGCCCATTAACACCAAAATTCCCATTGTAAATGATGGAAGCCTTCATTTCTGAAAGTTTATTTGCTCGTACTTCCCACCTGGGAGGGCAGGAATTCTTAGTGTGTAGACTTCTTCAAGGCAATCAATTGGAACATTAGCTGATCACCAGAAAACTAGTATGAAGCATGGTTTGTTAGGTATTAACTGTTGCCAGTCTTAAGATGAAATGTCTGCTACCTGCTGAGCTGTAAGCAGTGGCTTGGATGAAAACTAAATATGTGCATAATCCAACTATCTATCTGCAAATGTCATCAAATAAAAGATAAGAAATTAAATCTATTATCACCCATTTTTCATGAGCAAATTGCTCATAAAAGTGATTTCCCCTGCAGTAGATCATGTTGGCGATTATTTCAGGTGAATTCGCACCTTTTGGAAAATTCACGTGGCTCCTGTCTTCCATTCATCTGGCATTTTCCCAGCCTCAATCACACATGTAATGAAGTCATAAGCCACATATCTCATGCTTCTTCCCTTACCAACATAAATGTGAGATGATGCATTTTGGGAGTGCCAGTGAGGCCTGGACATACATTATGAATGTTTGGGTCCCAGGGAATATTGAAGAACAGAGGGACCTTGGTTTACAAGTCCAAAGATCCTTGAAGGTGACAGTGCAGTTAGGTAGCATAGTTAACAAGGCACATGGGACACTGGCCTTCATCAGTCGGGGAACTAAATACAAGAGCAGAGGGGTTATGCTCCAAGCAGACCTCAGTTGGAGTGCTGCATGTAGTTCTGGTCACCAGACAACAGAAAAGATGTGACAGCGCTGGAGGGGGTGCAGAGGAGATTCATTGGGATGTTACCTGGGATGGAGCATTTCATTAACGAGGAGAGACAGGAGAGGCTGGGTCTTTTTTCCTGGAGTGGAGGAGGGTAAGAGGGGACATGATTGAGGTATAGAAAATTATGAGGCATATAGATAGGGGGAACTGCAGGAAACAATTCCCCATCTCAGAGACTGATAAATCTAGAGGGCATAGGTTTAGGGTAAGGCATAAAAGATTTAGAAGTGATATGGGGGGGGGGGGAACCTCTTTCACCTAGAGAGTGGCAAGTACCTGGAATTAACTGCCAGAGATAGTGGTGGAAGCAGAGTCACTGAGAGCATTTCAGAAGTGTCCAACTGAGCCCTTATTGCCTAGGCCCAGATGGCTATAGGCCGAGTGCTGGAAGATGGGATTAGTACAGATAGTTGCCCAGTGGTCGATATGAACATGGTGGGTTGAATGCGCTGTTTTCATGCTAAGAAGAGATAAGATAAGATATGTTTATTAGTCACATGTACATTGAAACACACAGTGAAATGCATCTTTTGCGTAGAATGTTCTGGGGGCAGCCCGTACATGTCGTCATACTTCCAGCACCAACATAGCATGCCTGCAACTTCCTAACCCATACATCTTTCAAATGTGGGAGGAAACCAGGGTACCAGGAGGAAACCCACGCAGACACGGGGAGAAGGTACAAACTCCTTACAGACAGCAGCCAGACTTGAACCCGGGTCACTGGCGCTGTAATAACATTACGCTAACTGCTACACTACCGTACCTGCCCCTGCTGTATGACTAAGTGACCTTAAATTAAAACTTTTGGGTGCAACCTACAACCTTAGTTGAACAATCACAGAAAAACTAGGAACAGTTATGAATTAAATGCTAATTAAGAAGTCTCCATGCTAAGACTGTGGTCTTGTCCACAGCATCTTGATGAGTTTTTTGAGGAGGTGAAGAAGATGATTGATGTGGGTAGGGCAGTAGATGTTGTATCTGTGGACTTTAGTAAAGCTTTCAACAAAGTCCCTTATGGCAGGCGAAATCAGAGGGTTAAAAGACATGGAGACTTGGTAGATTGGATTCAAAATTGGATTGGTCAAAGAAGACAGAGGCTAGTGTTGGAGCAGTGTTATTCTGTCAGGAGTCTGTAACCAGTGGTGTTCTGCAAGGATGAGTGCTCTGTTGTGTGTGATATATGTAAATAATCTGGTTGAAAATGTAGGTGAGCTGATTGGTAAGTTTGCAGAAGACACAAAAGTTGGTGGAGTTGTGGATGGTGGAGAAGGTTGTCGAAGGATTCAGCAAGATATAGATCCATCAGAAATATGGGCAGAGAAGCGGCAGATGGAGATTAATCTGGACAAATGTGAGGTTTTGAACTTTGGGAGGTCAAAAGTATACAGAAAATGGTAGAACCCTTAGGAGCATTGACTTACAGAGGAATCTTGGGGTGCAAGCGTATAGTTCCCTAAAAGTGATGACACAAGTAGATAAGGTGGTGAAGAAGGCATACGGCATTCTTCCCTCCATTAGTCAGGGTGCTGAGTCTAAATGTCGAGAAGTCACGTTGCAGCTGTATAAAACCTTGGTTACATTTGGAGTAGTGTGTGCAGTTCTGCTTGCCACATTTCAGGAAGGATGTGGAAGTTTTGGAGAGGGTGCAGATTGAATTTCTTTCTCTGAAGCATCAGAGGCTGAGAGGCATAGATAGAGTAGATAGTCGGTCTTTTTCCCTGGGTGGAAATGTCAAATACAAGAGGGCACAGCATTAAGATGAGAGGGGGAAGTGTAAAGGAGATTTACAAGGCAGAGTTTTTACACAGAGAGTGGTAGGTGCCTGGAACATGATACCAGAGGAAGTGGTGGAAAAAGGTACAATAGCAAAACTTAACAGGCATTTAGACAGGCACATGAACAGGCAGGGAATGGAGGGGTATAGACCATGTGCAGGGCAGATGTGCAGTTTAAATTGGCATAGTGGTTGGCACAGACATCATTGGCTGAATGGCCTGCTTCTGTGCTGTAAGGTTCTGGGTTTTCATTGTTCATGATATTTGGAATCTCTTGCAACAAATAATCTGCAGGAGGAAGTCAGCAGGTCGAGCAACATCTGTGGGGAGTTGGGGGGGGGGGGTGAAGAAGTTGTTGATGTTTTGGGTCAAAACCCAGCATCAGGACACTGCGTTTGAAACCCACTTCACTGATTGCAGGCTTTTTATGCAATCCACTTCAGAGCTGCCTGCTGCAGTCTCTGCCTCATTGATCATCTTGCACCTCACCCTGGTGAAGCAGCACCCAAGAAAAACAGATGATGGCATAGAAGAATGGTAACACACAGAAAAGGTTGCTTTACCATCCCCCTTCCCCTCTGCATTTCCATGACCTTCATTGGGAACTTCCTAAGTCCTGTTTCACTGCAGTTTTGGCCAATATCTTGAATTTTTGTATATTCGGAGAGATCTGCCAGTTTCCAGTACTTGCAGGGTTCATAGAAAATGGCAGGGCAAGTTGCAAAAGTGGTTTAAAAAATCATCTGGAATTCTGAGCCTTATAAGGAGAGGCGTACAAGAGAAAGGAAGTCATGATGAACTTTTCTCACATTGATTCAGCCAGAGCTGAAGTGTCCATTACTGGACACCAATCTTCTAGAAAAGTGTGAAGGCTTTGGAGACAATGCAGAAGAGAATTACCAGAATGATTCCAACCACGAGCTATTTTAGTTACGTGAGCAGACTGGGGATGCTTGGGTTATCCTTGTGTTAAAGGAGCTTCTGAAGAGGTATGATCAAGGTATTTAAAATCCTGAAGTGTGTTGATATAGTAAAAAACGAGAAGCTGTCCCCATTGGTGGAGAGGTCAAAAACCAGGGGATGTCAGAGGAAGGTGATCCATTTGACAGGATATTGTTCAGTGGGGATGTTTCCCTCGATGAGGAATCCAGAACTGAGGACATAGTTTTGGAATAAAGTTTGACCCATTTAAGATGGGGATGGGTGGGATTTTGTCTTATTGTGAGTGGTGAGTCTTTGGAATTTTCTACCCCGGAGAGAGATAGAGGCCAAATTATTGGAAAAGCTGACTGATGTGTGGACTATGGGGAAGTCAAGGGTTGTGAGGAACAGACAAGAAAATGGAGCAGAGGTAAGAACCAGACCATCCTTGATCTTCTTGAATGACAGAGCAGGCCTGATGGATCACATGGCCTCCTGCTCCTAATGATTTACAGATATGAATCCCTCTTCTCCTTTGGCTTCAGGGACGCCAGCCTTTCCTGACCTTCTTCTGATGGCTCTCCTGTAGCTGCAGTTCATGCAGCATGCCCAGAAGCACCATTGCAGATGTATTCGTAGGAAGTGTAGAAAACACAGTGCACCTGTGCTCAATAGCAGCACCATCCTGTGTGTCAAACATCTGATGTGCATCAAGACTGAAAGCGCAGTGCTTAGTTTCTTGTAAGTTGCAGTTCCTACTATTCCCAGTTATTCAAGATATGCGTTGATAAACATTGAATGAGCAGGCAGGCTGCAGAGCATTAGGCAACAGATGCATAAATGAGTGGCCCTTTAAATCAGCCAGCCACAATGAATGGAGTACCATGAAAACATGCCTAACCATCAGTAGTCAACAATTTGTCTGAAGCAGAAAACTGTCACCCATTTTCTCCTGGTTCCTGCTTAATGCCCAGATATTTGAGATCTGCATTGACAAACATTGATTTTTCAATCAAGATGCACTTAAATAGGCAACTCTGCATGATCCAGTTTCTTGCCAAAGCAATTTAAAATCACAGTTTGTGAGTATCTGATTTTAAATTACTGAAAAATATTCTAATTGTATTAAGGCATGGTCATCGATCCCTTGATATGTTAAAAAAATATTGAAAATCTCTCCTTGCATCCAAGTTTTCCAACTTTGGAACCTTCTCATAGGCATGCAAGTGAATGCAATTAGCGGAGATCCACATTGGTGATTATTTCCCCAAGAGGCATGGCTGTTTTTTCGGTCAATCTGTTCTAAGTTAGCACAAAGCTATTCAGAAACTCCACTTGCGCTGACTGCATGTAAAATTCTACTGCAAAATTTATGTCAATAACAGGGGAATTCAGACATAAGATTCAGAACAATTGAATGGAAAATCCAGTCCAAAGTCTGTGGCCTCCAGCAGGCCACAAATTTTGATATAAAAGAGAAAATGCTGAAAGCACTCAGAAACAGAATCAATGTTTTGGGACAAGGATTCTTCTTCAGAAGTGGAAAAAGTAACCAGCCTGATTTTTCCTCTGCATGGATATGGCTCTACCTCTCTATTTCAATTTGTTCCTGTTTTATTTTCTGATTCTAACAGCCAGATTTTAAAGTAACTGCAACCTTGACAACTTTGGTCTGCACCCTATCACAGACCTTCCCTCCATTTTCTCTACGTCTTCTCTCTGCAGCTTAAAAGTTGTTTGTTTTCTCACGTTTCCAATTCTGATTAAAGGTCCTTAACCAACTAAATATAGCCTTTGTTTCTCTCCCTGCAGATGTTGCTCAATCTGCTGGGTGCTTCCAGTATGTGCAGATTTTTTTTGTTTCAGATTTCCAGCATCTGCAGATTTTTGCTCCAACTACTATTGAATTTACTGGCAGTTCTCCCCCCCAGAATATCCACCTTGAGGAAATTCTGCTCCTGTCTCCGGGATTTCTGTCAATCTCTTTTCCTGTATTAACCTCCAATGGTTTCTTTCTCCTTCTTGTCTTTGATAAGGTCTTGACCAAAACTCATTATAATAACCACATCTCTTTCTTTAAGAAATGTCTCCTGCTTCAACTTATTGTGCATGGATTCCAAATGAAATTCCACCCTACACAGTTTGGATCCACCCATGACTACAGGTTTGCTTAAACATTCCAGTGTTTCCCTAATCGCTGCTCTCGCTGCATCCTACAATCCATGCTTAATGCCATGCTTCAGCACATGCATGCTTTTGACCTCTCTGCAACAGCAACAAGTTCTCTAACTCAAAGCTGTCTGGTCTGCAATTGCACATTATCCTTTGTCTGAATTCAGTCCTTCACACAAAAAAATCCATTCTTTCTGATATCTATGACTGCAAACTTCGACGGCGCTTGAATCTTAATACCAGATCACCTTTCCCCTTCATTTTCCTCAGTCCCCATCTCTTGCCCCAGTCCTACCTTTTGTAATGTTTTCTCTATCCCTCCTGATCAATCCCTCTCTGGCTTGAGTGATCTCTCTCCAGCAAAGGTTTAATTTCATCACCCTATGTCCTTATCTTATCGAATTCCAGGCCCAACATGATATTGAGCACATCTTTTGTCGCCTTGGCCTCTGTGTCCATTTCTTTGGCCAGAAGTGCTGACCCTCTAACGTGGACACTTGTTCCTGTCTCCAAAATTCCCAATCCACCTGAGTTGTTTCCTTTGGCCTCTTGCCTTTTATATTCATCACTAACTGCAGACCTGACGTTGATTGACTCAGTTTTCATATCTCATATTTTCTTATATTTCCTTGCGAACCGCGAAGGAGGCCATTCAACCTATCAAGTCTATGCCAGTTTTCAGAGCAATTCCATCAATTTCATTCCTCCACTTATCTCTCTGCAACCTACTCTCTCTCAGTTGCCCATTAACTCCCCTCTGATTCTACTACCACCACACAACTTGGGATAATTTATAGCAGCCAATTAACCTACCAACTAGCAATCCTTTGGAATGTGGAAGGAAACTAGAGCACCTGATGACCCATTGTTTCAGCCTGCTCTTTCCCCAATGAACATCTTTATTCATAGCAAAAACATAAAATGCTGGAAACACTCAGCAGGTCAGGCAGCATCTATGGAAAGAGAAACAGAGTTAATATTTTTGGGTGGAGACTGTTTGTCAAAAGTTTTAATGAAGGGTCTCCAACCTGAAATGTTAACCTATTTCTCTTTCCACAGATGCTGCCTTACCTACTGAGTGTTTTCAGCATTTTCTGTTTGTAGATCGACCTGGAAATGTAGGTAAGAAAACCAAATTTTTGCTGAGGTAAATAAACCTGCTAAATACTTCTTTCAGTATTGATCTTTATCTCTGAAGTGTCACAATGAAAAATTTGCTGTACCCGTGCTGCTCCTGTTAGCAGCTAGTCATATTCTTATTTCTCATATTTCATCAAAGTAATTTTGGAATTCCAGCAGAATTTACAAACGAGTAATGTGTTTTTCTTATAATTTATGTCATCATCTGCAACTTTAATGAGGTTGCAGCTCTGTTACCTACCGCTTGATACTTAGTATTCAATGTCAAATTTGCAGCTTTTGATCCATCAATTGTTCTGCAGCAGATACTTGTTTTTGGGTTAGGATACTGAATGGGGTATAAACAAAAGTGGAAGGAATAAAAAATTATCTCAATATAAATATTGCAGCTGTATTAAATTAGACTTTCCAGATGACACTCTGCTGACTTGCTTTTCAAAGAAGCACGGAATGAAAAATATTTGCATAACAGTTCATTTTATTATTTTGGTCAGCTGAGGTATTCTTATCAAAAAAAAAGTTTTACACAACTCCCATTGTCAAAAGACTGACCTTATTTTGGTAACTGTATATTTTCCAGTTTACAAATAATATATACTGATTAGGTTTAATTCTGGCAAGCAGGTCAAGTGCCTAGTAGGGAATTCCCTGACTTAAAATCCTGACCTCTAGATTCAATATTTTTGTGCACATTGTGTAATAAAACAAGCTCCAGTCTTGCTTGACACAAGAACAAGTTTATTTGACTTATCCCTAGGGGTGGGTTGAGCACACCACATAAAATAAGGAATCACACAAAATACTGTGAGTTCAGACCTTCTCTGAAGTCCTCCATCTCTGCCTACTTGGCAATGGATACCGAACAAAACTAAATGCACAAAAGTCAAGATTATAACATGGACATTTATTGTATCCATTATAAGCTGTAAAATATGATTTTGTAAATATAAAAAAAGATGCTGAAAGTCAGCATTTTTTCTTGTTCATATGCAGTGGGGAAAACACATCAGAGGTGCAATATTCAATAAATATAATAAACATCCCTATGAAACAAATTGTTCATAAACTACCTCTTTAATTTTTTAGAGTTTCTGAACCATATATTTTCTTATTAGTTCTGAGCCTGCTGGGTTTCTTGGATGGATGGGGAATGTCAGAGTCTGAATATTATGTAGCAGCTTTATGAATTATTTCTGAGAAGAGAAGCCTATTACAGCTGTCAGGAGGATGATGATATTAAACCATCACAGTTCAGCTGGTACCACCCTCCCCCTACATCCATCACTCCCTCTCATAGCAGTTACAAGTCACACCATCTCATGTTGAGAGATTTCTAGTACCAAGACAAATACTGGCCTTTCCTGAGACCATGAAACATTTAGCATTTCATTTTGGATCATGGCAGATGCCAGTAACAAATAGCCTAATGAATCTCACTTATTGTCTCTGTGAGTTTTAAGCAATCCTGTTGAAGAGCAGATTTTCTATTTAATTTCTCCACTTTCTTTCATACACTATTACTTCTATCCCCCACCCACTTCCATTTATTATTTTGTGAGAAGAAGTTGAAAGGATATTCAAGGTGTACCCCGAGGTTGCAATAATTTTATACTGCATGTCAGCAAACCTTTGAGGTTTATTAAAGAGTAGTGGGAAAACATGTTGATATATGAAATCTCAAACCATCTTTAAATAGTGTACCATGGTGACCCTAGACTTCTGGTATTACTGCACAATGTTGTATTATTCTTGACTGCGATTAAAATTCATCCACTCACCACTGGTGAGTTCAGCCACTCTTCACTTTGACTTGGAGTCCTATCCAGGAACAAGTAGACCATCTAGCTTAAAGGACTGGGAGGATCAGCCTTGCGCCACTGAAGCACATGTTCAGTCAAATTGCTAATAAGCAATGACAGTGGTGACATTGAAAATGGCACAGCCCAGGCTGGCATATTACTCTTCCTGTTCCCTCACAGGGATCACGCTGTGGGGAACTCGAGATTAGAGGGGGGAAAAAAATCAAAGATATAATTTAAATAAACATTGCATGGGGTGCATACTTATAAAAAACTGAATCCTTTAAACACAATTTGGACAAATGTTATCACTTTCTATCTCAGCAATTCAAATAGGTACATCATGATTTAAATGGTCAATGTGGTATACTTTCGTTGGATCTTTTAGCAACAACCTATTTATTTGGTTTAAGGCAGAAATGGAATCACAGGCCTGAGAGATATTAACTGCTTACCTCTCTGCCCTTCCTGCTGAAGCTTTGCACCGAGGTGAGAGTTTTGAGTGTTCTTTGTGGGTTTGGGGTAGGGGGTGGGGGAATTGAAGGAATAATGCAAGCAAGTGTGGTTGACAGTATAATTTGCTGTTCGTGAGTGAGCAAGAATGCATAACTAATGAACTCGGCAGGATCTGTGAATTATCTGACTCCTTCTGATTAGTCAAATTCAAGGCAGATTATGCTGCCAATCAGGTCTTCTTTTTAATTCCTCGTAAATGATGAAGAAATTGAAAAATGCAGCAAAGCCAGCCAGGTTACACCATTCCTGGGAGCACAATAATGGCACTTTGCTAATTTTCGCTCTGGTGAAAGTACTCTTGGTATTGACATTGCAATTGACTTACATAAAATGGAATAGAATAAAATCTAAAATGCTGTGCCACCAATTTATTCTTCATTTGAATTTGTACATTTATAAACATCTACTTTTGCAACACATGACAACATGCTTTGTAATCTTACCAGAAATGGTTAGAGTTTAGTTGGACCGAAAACAGGCAATGCTTTTAGAGGCAGCAAGTCTCCATTATTTTGCAACATGATGTATAATTATGACATGAACACGCAGCTAATATAAGATTTCACACCTCTCTCCCGCCACATATGAAGTCAATATGATTAATTATTTTTTTCTAATCAATGCTTTAGAGCAGAAGTGTGGATAATGAGTTCGTTTTTGAGTTGCCAGCGTTAAAATCTACTGCAGCAATGAGCACCAAGTGTCTCTTTTCTGTCTTGTCCTTACCCTTTTGAAGGGTAAAGTAATTAAGGTAATAGGATTCCAGAAGACTGAAAGTAGTTATTTGAGCTAATAGGCAACTCCTAACCACACAAGGAAATCATTGTCTGTCAGCCAGTGTGGATGTGAACATTAACTAGTATGTGCAGACAAATGAGTATGGCAATTGTTGACCCTTAGAAATACTTGGTACAGACAAATAGGCAAAATAAATTGCCTTTTGCCTCAATGGTGTACATGAATGAAACAATACAAATATTATCTTAAATTCAGCTTTGCTGAAGCCAAACAAATGTATAGAGGAAAAGTCACTTTTAAAGGCATGCTTTAGCTACCATGACAGGCTTCATGGACATTGATCTATTTCCAAAATTTAAATTATTATTGAGAGATATGATGACATGGCAGATAGGTGGGGTTGGTTGTAATCAAAAAGGAATGAATTTATCTAATGGGCATTTTGTGGTTCCATGACTAAGTGTCTAAATGTTAGAGTAAGTTAGTTAGTTAGAGGAAGTTGGTTAATTAGAATGCTGTAAGTTAGAGGAATGATATAATATTTCAGCCCCAGTGAAGTTGTGAAGATGGTCACAGATGAATCCTTTACCCCAGCCCTCTCAGTAATGATCATAGTCACAAATCAACAGCACAACTATTTGGGGAGACAAAGGTACCGAGCATTTTATCATACTGATAACTGTATTTCCATCTATTTATAACAAATAAATGATCTGATTTGATTCTTCTTACTCTAATTTCAATACAGATTTACATTTATAAAGAGAACTATCCATTTTGGTCTACTCCTTTTATGTTAAAGTATAAATTTGCATGTAAATAATAAATACAAATTTAAATAATAGTTATTATTTATATTTATATATAAATAATACCTTTATATTTAAATAATAAGGTCTTGACTTAACACAGAATATCCAAAACACTGTGTTTTTAAATAGTTTAGTCAACAATTCAATTTCTGTCATACGGATGTCCACTAGATTCCACACTCCTTCCAACAATACAAATAAGATTGATGTTATTCTTCTGAAACTTCAGGTGCAATTTTAATCTGACTGCATTGGAAACCCAGAGGATCAGGTGACAACACTGGCTTTGCATCTTGTCAAGTGGAGAGTAAAATCAGACAGAGTGCAAAGCAGGTATTGCAGCCAATCCTATTAGTTTCCTGCCAGGCTACAAAGATTCAGTTCCCTCCTATAATCACCCTGTTGGCCAGATTTTATACTGAAATCATAAAGTTAGAAACCTATGAGCTGCATTTCCATCCTTATATGGAAAAAACATGCATGAATGATTTTGTAGTATATTCAATGATAAAGTAAATCTATGAATACAGTTCAGAATTAAAGAAAATTAATTAATTTGGATTTAAGAAAAATGGTATTGTGTATATATTTTTCAAAAAAAAAGTCCCTTTAACTGGCTTAATTGAATTAAAAGCAAGGAGCGGTGGTAAATGTTTAATTTTCAGATTGAAGAATGGTAGACACTGGTCTTCCCCAAAGGGTCAAATGGTGAGGAGGAAAGTAGTAGACTGCCAGAAGTCAGAAGGGCTGGCAGGCTGGGCAGACAAGTGGCAGGTGACATTTAATTCAGTGAAGTGTGAAGTGATACGCTTTGACAGAGAGAGCAAGGTGAAATAGCACATTTCTAAAAGGGAGGGAATTGGTGTACATGGACCTAAATCCTTGGAAAGGAATGGTGTTTTGAGAGATTGGTTAGTAACTCAAATGAGATCCCTGGATTCCTAAATGGAAGCAGAGTGTTCAAATGCAGGGAGATAAGGTTGAGCCATTTAAGATAAGGTAACTTTATTTGTCACATGTACATCGAAACACACAGTGATATGCATCTTTTTTGCGTAGAGTGTTCTGGGGGCAACCTGCAAGTGTTGCCACCCTTCCGGCGCCAACATAGCATGCCCACAACTTCCTAACCCGTACGTCTTTGGAATGTGGGAGGAAAATGGAGCACCCGGAGGAAACACATGCAGGCACGGGGAGAACATACAAACTCCTTGCAGACAGTGGCCGGAATTGAACCTGGGTCACTGGCACTGTAAAGCATTACGCTAACCGCTACACTACCGTGCCTGCCATGTTATAAAACATGGGCGAGGCCACAACTGGAATATTGCATCCAGTTCAGGTCACTTCACTTTAGGAAGGCTATGAAGGTCCTAGAGAGAATGCACAAACTTCCTTTGCATCCCACTTCTGGAACTCACACCTTCTCCCAACCCCCATCCCATCATTCTCCATGATCATTAAATGAAAACTACTTTAGAATTGTGTCCCACTTCTAACTTTACCTCTTCCCCCTACCCCCAGGAGATCCAACCTCTAGATTAGAAAACTAGGATATCAGTCATTCTCTCTGTGTGCAGCTCATGGAAGATTACCTGATATGATCTTTTGGACCACAATGCTCTGATTTAGAGACCTGGCAGATGGGAACAAGAACCTGTATTTATAGAAACTGAACAACAAACAATGTAGCCCCATTCTTTATGTGCTCACATCTGTTCCATCAGAATTGATTGAGGTCTGCTGAATGACAAAATTTACATGTTGTCAGAGTCCTCCTGGAAAGATGAGGTTAAGTCACCTGATCTGGTAGCTTGGAGTGACGAGACCTGCTCTATGCATCCACATGTTGGACCATACTTCATGAACACACCTCTTCCAAAAAATTTTTCAAAGGCTTTTGATTGGAAAAACTACCCTCTCTCTTCTCTGGGCCTGAAATTTGTGATTCTACCTTGATCTGAAGTGTCAGTACAGAGGCAGGAAAACAAAAGATAAGATCTCTTTATTAGTCGCATGTACATCGAAACATACAGTGAAATGATTCTTTTGCGTAGAGTGTTCTTGGGGCAGCCCCCAAGTGTCACCACGCTTCCGGCGCCAACATACTTATTCCCAATTCTCTGAATTAAAAGATGGAGGAGGGGCTACTGGTGGTTCAGATTCTCTCAACAGGCCGGTCCCCTAATAGAGCAAATAGATTCAATTGAACAGACTAAAGCTGATTACTCCATGAGTTCTTTGAACTGTTATGATAAAAGACGGATTTGTTAAACTTCTGTATGCACAGTCATTGTCAAATTTGTACATTTCCACCATCATTTTGGATAGTGGAGTCTGCTGACTGCAAAGCTTCCTGATTTTGCTTAGCAAATTAGTTTTCAATGGACTCTCCAGCCACTTAAGATGTTGTTACTAAGACATTATTTTGAATTAGTTTTGTTTGACTTACTATTGATTACAAGATCTAAACCATTTTTAGACATTACAGAACTTCCTGAAAATCTATCTCTTTATTCTCCATTGTCATGTGCTGCCATTATGGGTTTATTAAGTAGATAATTGGCTCCTGAATTAGCAGTCCTTGGGTTTTACAGCCTTTCTGGTGACATGATTTTGTTAAACATTGCGCTGGTTTGTATTGGAGTAATTCATTTCAAAATTTACAATACAACTGTTTACTGGTACTAGATACTTCTAAAGATGTATTAGAATGATTCAAGATTACTTGCAAGTATTTATTTTTGAATGTGGATTGATTACGTCTCCATTCCTAATCAAGGGAACATTGTTTGGTACCTTACTATGGTCATGTACTCTCGTCGAAGTAAACCTTCATCGACCTTTTTGCTCAAGCCATATCCCTAAGATATCATTACACCATATCTAATAATCTTTTGAGGATCTTTGCAAAGTAATATCGACTTCCCTAGTGACCACATTAATCTCAAAGTCATGCACTGTAAATTGCCTGTTTAAAACCCACCATTTCCAGTTGAAGCTGTTATGCATTGTTGGCTTTTAATTTCCCTGATTTTTTTTATTCCAAGAAGTTGACTGGGATAATTTCAACCCATTACAAGAGTGAAGTACTAATCTTGCAACCATAAAATTTTACACTGTGTATCTTATAGTCAGCTGAGGGAAATTTGGTGCCAGCCTGGACCCTTGAAATACTTCCTGAATCAAACAATTTTTCTCAGTATAACTCAACTTTATTATGAAATTCTCAATTGTTATCTGTGATTTAAAGCTGCTGAACCATGCCCCTCAAAGTTTTCTACTATGTGAGGGAATAACCATAATAGCAGAAATCTTGTTATAATATCCAAAATATTTGGCTTCCTAAAAATGTGTTCAAATGTGAAGTGTGGCTGGGTTTGTGTCTAATTTCTGGACAGTTTGAGGAGAGGAATAAAGTTAACAGCAAGTAATCAAAGTGCCGAGAGATTCTGTGGCATGTTCAGGGATATAAAAGCTAATGTGGACTTTTGTGTTGTCTTTCACAGATCATGATCTTTCACTTTATACCTTTTTATTTTGTCTTTTGTGATTGTGAGGACCTCCTTTTCATCTCAAACACATTTTTCACATTGTCTCTTAAAGGGTTTTCAAACTGGGATAGACTTACCTAAATAACAACCCTTCAATGTGGTGCAAGGCTCCGCCTCTTTGACTAGGTCTAACCTTGGGCAAATGATGTTGGCAGGGAGAGCAGACAAGCAGATTATGCAGCCAAACCTAGAGATGAGCTAATACCTATACTGGTGCACTTTGCAGTGCAGGTGATGGGAAGATAATCCAGATTGGCAAACATGGGCAATACTCATTTTGCTCCATTGGAGGAAGCTGTAATATCTCATACTTCTCCCACCACCAGCTGAATCAAGCTGGCTTTGTTGAGTGATTATGAAGGGAAGCATCAATATTTAGTCACTGGCAGGTAAACATGGTGTGGACTTACATGGACCCCTGCCATTAGTCAGGAATGTGCCAGTAATTGATGGTAGAGTGTGTGCCTCTGCAATTCTATGCCAGCCAGATCTGGTGGGTGTGGGTTCAGAATGCCCAGTCATTTGACTGGGATTCACAACCTGGAGATTAAGAAGAGAAAGGTAAATTCAGTTACATTTTAATTATTGTTCATTTTAGTCCTTTTTTTGAAATTGCCTATTAGTTTTTTTAATGCATCTTAATATACTTTTGAAGTTCTAAGAAATATTTATGCTTTATTTTTTAAATTATTTAATGCAATTTTAATAGCCTTCAGATGCCTCTGTACATCAGAGACATTTTTAAAAACTCTTACAAAGCTTCATGGACTTTGACAGCAGGTGAGGTTCTGCCCCCCCACCCCAGACCAACTTGCTTCTTGTGAAAGGTTTTCAGGGCGTTCCAGGGGGCAGGGCCTTGCAGCACACTGGCTGATTTGTCATTGAGGCTTTGCTACACCTTGTCATGGCACTCTGGGATTAGGAGACCCAGATGACGGGGCTCATGCATTCGTACAAGGTCAGTGGGGATGAAACCAGGTAATTCCGAGGACGGCGCAGCCCTTTTGCTTCATTTGGCTGAACAACATAAGAAAAAAGGAGCAGGAGTAGGCCACTCAGCCCCTCAAGCCCACCCTGGCAATCAATATGATCATGGTTGGTCTGCCCCATTCCTCATCTCCTTTTCTGAGCCAGTTCCCCATTGCCCTTAATTCTCTGACCTTTCAAACATTTATCTACTTCCTCTTTGAATACCCCAAATGATCCAGCTTCCAGAAGCCCCTGGGGTGGAGAATTCCAAAAATTCATTAGCATCTGTGAGGATAGCAGTTGCAACATATGGAGTATTGGTGTGAACAATTGCCTTTAAGCTGATCATCCCTAAGGATTGCATCGTGTCACTAATTGTTCTCTGGACTTAAAAATATGCATAGATAGTTCCACTATCTGCCTATGAATCTTACGCATAAACAACCAGATGGAAGAAGAGGACTTTATTAGGACTTTATTCCTCGGAGCGTAGGAGAATGAGGGGAGATTTGATAGAGGTTTACAAAATTATGAGGGGTACAGACAGAGTGAATATGAGTAGGCTCTTTCCACCTAGATTAGGAGAGATAAGTACGAGAGGACATGGCTTTAGGGTGAAAGGGGAAAGGATTAGGGGGAACATAAGGGGGAACTTCTTCACTCAGATAGTGGTGGGGGTGTGGAACGAGCTGCCACCTGATATGGTAAATGCGGGTTCGCTCTCAAGTTTTAAGAATAAATTGGATAGGTACATGGATGGGAGAGGTCTGGAGGGTTATGGACTGGGTGCAGGTCAATGGGATCAGCGGAATAAAGTTTCGGCACAGACTAGAAGGGCCAAATGGCCTGTTTTCTGTGCTGCAGTGTTCTATGGTTCTAAGAGGTGAACAGACTAGACCAACGTGATTTGTTGGTGAAAGTGGCACAGAGTGGTTGGAGAACTCTGGGGAGATTATAAAATGGTCCTTAGTAGATCAGTGGATGTCAAACAATGGACTCTTTGTGTATGTCTCATGATTTATACGCAGAGATGGCAGGAGTGAAGATCTTCACATGTGTCGGACTTGTCTCGTGCCCATGTCCAACTTGATGTAGTTGAAGAACATCCCTGGTGGGTTGTACAAGTGCATCAAGTTACTATGCAGGGAAAAATCATCCCTAAGGTATTCCCAGTGACAACGAGTAAGATGCTGCAGGCGAGCGGCATTGTGCACTCAGGGAGACATTCCAACTGCAGCAGCCATAGAAAAGGAAACCCTTCATATATTTCATGGAATATTCAGAAGTTTTCAGCAAAGTAATCTCAAGATGAAAGAAAACAAATGTACCTTTATACAGAAGGAATTGATTTATTTATGTTTGCGAGTAGAAGTTGAAGAGAAAGGTCCAGTCATCTCTAGGTGTTACTCAGCACCACATCCGTTTCGTACCCTAGCTTGCCGCAGTGTTGGTGCTACTTCATCAACTATTAAAGAAAAGTGAACTATGGCAGTGGAGTGAGAGGTGGAGAAATCAGCAAAAAAAAAGCATTTGATCTGTGCAAGGACAGCCTCAGTGGAATACTTTTTGGAGCAATACAACATCTTCTGCTTGGAATGCTTCCAACTATGGAGTTGGGTAGTGATTAGCAAGTCATGGACTGCACTTGTTTGTCATATCTACTGACCAAATCTGAAAAGAATTATGTCCGGATAGAGGAGAAGGCGGCACTGGTAATTATATTTGTTCCAATCTTTCACTAGTCTTGCTGGGAAGGTTATTCACAGTAGTTCACAGATAGGTTACAGCACAGAAGGAGGATATTCAGCCCATTAAGTCCATACCAGCTCTGTGTAAGAGCAATCCAGCTACTCCCACTGTCCTGTCCTCACACCATAGACCTACAAATTCTTTCTTCTCAGATATTTATCCCTCATACCTTATCCCTTAAGATCCCTTATGAACACAACCACTACTATCCCTCACAGTGCAATACAGACCCTAACCACTTGCTTCAGGAGAAAGATTTTTCCTCTGTCACTCTGGTTTTTTTTTTGTCATTCACCTTCACTCTAGGTCCCCTGATTCATGAGCTTTCTCTTGTTCTCATTGTCTATTCCCTTCATGATTTTAAGTACATCAATCAGATCTCTTTGCAACCTTCTCTATTCCAAAGGGTACAATTCTAGCTTCTTCAATGTGTCCGCACAACTAAAGAATCTCATCCCTGGAATTGTTAATGTAAATCTCTTCTGCATACTCTCCAAAGCCTTTCCATCTTTCCTGAAGTACAGCACCCAGAACTAGTTATAATATTCCAGTTGTGAATGACCTATGGGGGTTCATCATGACTATTTTGCTCTTGTACTCCATGCCTCTAGTTACTGGCCACAGCTGAAGGGTACATTTCCCATGATGGAAGTGTCAAGAAATTTCCCTTTCCACAGATGCTACCTAACCTGCTGAGTGTTTCCAGCATTTTCTGTTTTCTTTCTCTTTTAGATTTGCAACACCTATAATTTTTTGACTTTTGATAATTCAACAAAGCCAGGTGAATCAACAAACGTAATATAAAACTCTGTGAAAACCCTGCAAATAGATGAAATTTATAAAATTTATAAATGTAAATATGTAAAAGTGTGGAAAAGGGTAGTATATGTAACAATGTTTGAGATCAATGATTGTTACTAATACACTATCACCTCTTTAAGGATTGTAGCATGTGACTAACTACTCTCTGAGCTGCAACAATGTTTTATACAAAGTTCCAGACACATTTTGTGATGAGCCCTCATGTCTCATATGTACCAGTCTGTGCGCTCTGCAATGGACTTGATTTGAGGTAAAGAACCCAGAGTATACATATTTACAGAAGACATGTGTGTTTTGCTAATTCTAGTAATGTTTTGCAACTCATTTAACTATATGAATGCAGAATTGCAAAAGTCATAGCAGAAAATAGAAATTATTATTCAACAACCAAATTGTTTTCGTAAAACTCTCTAAATCTGCTTTTCGGAGGTGACATTTTTTGTGCTTTTCTTTCCTCATTATAATTGTGTACTTTTTATTTTACAAAATAAATAAAAATAAACACAGATGGTTTGAATGCTATTTGCTACAGAATCAAACATTGTAACATATTATCCACCATGAAACATGAATTGTAATATATTTAACCACTTTTATTTACGTAACCAAGACAGGCACGATTCCATTTTAATAAATTTTGGAACATAGATACGATGAATCAAGCAGGATTGACTCATTACAAAATGTGGGGATAAAGATTTTTTTTATCATTTGTGTTGAAAATCGTGTTCTCTTAAATCTAGTATATATGTTTCCCTCGGGAGAACATTGTATCATCAAGCCATAATACTTGGATCACACCAGGATTAAAAACTCATCCCTCTGGCCGTAAATCTGCATATTGTTGCATTGTTAATGGGTACTTGGTGTTTCATTTGAAACAACCTGTAATGCAGCCGTATGTCTCTCAGCGAAAGGGGACGCCTGCCTCGTAGGTGGGAGACATTCAGAGCACCAGCTGAAATTGTCTTAGAGACTAACGAGTGCAGTGGATTGAGATGCGAAATTCTTCGGGCAGGTGCCTGGAATGGACTGGAGTTACCCACTGCAATGTGTAAATGCAATAATATGTTGATATTCCTTAATACTGTAGGTTCGCTTTGGTGAGAGGAATAAACCCAGATGTGTACTTTCAGTACCCACATTCAGATAATAAAGACCTATATTTATATGTCCTCATTATCATTTTAACCATATGCTTCACAGCTGCTTTTTTATTATTTCAATCAACATCTAAGGACATTGGTAAAGGCTATTCATCATCATAATTCGTAAAATATGAATTGAAAGTAAATTCTGCCCATGTACAATGCTTTCTTGCATTTTTGTGTAAACGTGCAAAGCTTTTGCACATATTTCTTGTAACATTTTCCTCAATGCCCAGAGGAGGCAAGAGAGAAATATTGGCCAGAATTTTCTGTTAGAATTAATGTTGTTTATGCATAAAGCGGGCAGCTATGTAGTTTGCAAGCTTTAATGACTCTCCATTCAAAGGGATTGGACCAGAAATTGTTAGATGTATAAAAACATGCTAAAACGTCATTGTGCACTGTATCCATACCAGTTTCATGTAATGCCCTGGGAGACCACCTTTCTTGAGCACACAAAGTGCAAGGTGCCAGAGGGTCACGGAGTTATACAGCAAATAAACAAGCCCTTCAGCCCAACTCCTCCATCCCAACCAAGATGCCTTCCTAGGCAAGTCCCATTTGCTTGCATTTGGCCCATATCCCTCTAAACCTTTCCTAGCCATGAACTTGACCAAATGTCATTTAAACATTGTAATTGTACCCAACTCTACCACTTCCTCTGGGAGCTCATTCCACATACCCACCACCCTCTGTGTGAAAAAGTTTCCCCTCAGGTTCCCTTTAAATCTTTTCCCTCTCATTTTAATCCTATGCCCTCCAATTTTAGAATCACCTACCCTGGGAAAAAGACTGTGATCATTCACCTTCACTGTGCCCCTCGTGATCTTATAAAGCTCTATAAAATCACCCCTCAGGTTCCTTTACTCCACAGAAAACAGTCCCAGTCTAACAGCCTCTCCTTATAACTCAAACCTTCCAGTCCTGGCAACATTCTTGTCAATCTTTTCAGCACCCTCTTTCACTTTATCACATCTTTCCTGTAGTGTGGCGACAAGAACTGCACACAATATTCCAGATGAGGTCTCACCAATGTTCTAAACAGCTGTAACATGACATCCCAACTCTTGTACTCAATGCCCAATCCGATTAAGGCAAATATGCCATACGCCTTCTTCACTACCTTGTCTTCCAGTGTCCCCACTTTTGGGGAATAATGTACTTGTACCCCTGAGTCTCTCTGTTCTACAACATTCCCCGTGGCCCCTCTATTTATTGTGCAAGCCCTGCCCTGGTTTAACTTCCCAAATTGCATCACTTGACACTTGGCATCTGCCATTCCTTTGCCCAATTTCCCAGTTGATCTAGATTCTGTTGTATCCTTAGACAATCTTCTTCACTGTACACCATACCTCCAATTTGTCATGATCTCCAAACTTACTAATCATGCCACCTACATTCTCATCCAAGTCATTAATATATATGACAAACAACAGGGGACCCAGCACCGATCCCTGCGTCACCCCACTGACACAGCCTCCAATCTGAAAAACAGCCCCCCTGACTCAACACTCTGACTTCTTCCACCAAGCCAATTTTGTATCCATTCGGCTAGCTTGCCCCAGATCCCATGTGATCTCACCTTCTGGGCCAGTCTACCATGCTGGACCTTGTCAAAAGCCTTGCTAAAGTTCATGTAGATGATGTATATCACACTGCCATGCTGTTTGTAAGTAGCACTGCTTCTGGAGATGCAGCACAGTTTTGCACAGAAACTACACATAATTGGAAGTTTCTGCTCGAATGATGAACCTCCAAGTATGACTTCCCACTATGGCTGGAGCTCTAAAAGCGCTAGTTCCCTGGTTCAAATGGTAGGCTTCAATTGCGATGGCCAAAAGAGAGAGATAGGTATCTCCAACAGATAATTGGGCAGCAAAGTGGAGGGGAAAACATCAGCGAGGTCATGGCCCCTCAAATGGAAAACGGAAGAATTTCCCTCTGTGGGCATGGATACATGTGGCCCATTGGTGATGATTTGATGGGTAGTTTCAATGGCAGATTCTCTATGACCATTAAGGCAAGGAAGGGTCCTTTAACTCATGCTCAAGCTTTTCCTGTCAAGGTTCTCACAATTCCTTCAGTGCCTATTCATAGTCCAGCCATACATCAAAGGTACCATGTCCATCTATTGACATCACTGGTTGTCACCCATGGTGGCCTCTTTACACAGGCACATTGCAAACACAGAGCCTTGTGATTCACTTTCCAATGGAGGTAGTGAGTGCATTTTGCAATTGGTTTTCCACTCAAATTAACTGTGAAGTGCATTAAAAAAACAATGGTTAAATGATTAAATTTCATAGCCATTGAATGATGTGCTGTTCCTCTTCTTAGATGAAACATGTGCCCTAAACATATACAAAGTTTGGGATTTTCCATTTTAGTTTAAGCCCACCTGTTAACAACATTACAAGGATTAATGGTTGCTAATTGATAAATAGCTTTTAAAAGTAGAATACCCTATTCCTGCAGCTTTTAATTATTGCTGGACATTTACAAAAATTTAAAACAGTTTAATTTCTTGATATGTCTTCTCTCTTAATCCAATCTTCCTTTCCTCACTTTATTTTAAATTCTGTGCCCTATTTGATGTTGAATTCGGCATTCTAATTTACTCTTACAGTTCACAACTCCTCAGCAGCTGAAGCAATCCATGTCTGCATGCACCAAGAACTTAAAAACGTACTGGCATGGGCTGATAAGTGGCTGGTAAAAGTCATGTCACAAAAGTATTAAGCAATGATCAAGTCCAACAAGAGAGAGTCCAACCACCTACCTTTCATATACAAGGGCATTATTATCACCAAGTCCCCTCCCATAAAGGTAGCTATCCTGTGGTAGGGACTCACCACCTTCTCAGCCTTTCAGCTGACATCATATATATTGTTTATCCATAAGAAATGGGCTTTTCGAGCCTTGAGCCTTTGGGTGTATGGGTATTGGTTTATTATTGTCACTTGTGCCAAGGTACAGTGAAAAACTTGTCTTGCATACCGTTCGTACAGATCAATTCATTACACAGTGAATTGAGGTAGTACAGAGTGCATTGAGGTAGTACAGGGTAAAAACAATAACAGAATACAGAGTAAAGTGTAACAGTTACAGGGAAGTGCATTGCAGGTAGACAATAAGGTGCTAGGTCATAACAAGGTAGATTGTGAGGTCAAGAGTCCATCTCATCATATAAGGGAACCATTCAGTAGTCTAATCACCGTGGGATAGCACTTATCACCTGATGGTACGTACCGTCAGGCTCCTGTATCTTCTGCCTGATGGGAGAGGAGGGAAGAGAGAATGACCCGGGTGGGTGGGGTCTTTGATTATGCTGGCTGCTTCACCAAGGCAGCGAGAGGTATAGAGGGTCCATGGAGGGGAGGCTGGTTTCCATGATGTGCTGAGCTGTGTCTACAAATCTGCAGTTTCTTGCAGCCCCATGCAGAGCAGTTGCCATATCAAACCATGATGCATCCAGATAGGATGCTTTCTATGGTGCATTGATAAAAGTTGGTGAGTGTCAAAGGGGACATGCCAAATTTCTTTAGCCTCCTAAGGAAGTAGAGATGCTGGTGAGCTTTCCTGGCCATGGCGTCTACGTGGTTGGACCAGGACAGGCTATTGGTGATGTTTACTCCTAGGAGGTTGAAGCTCTCACCCCTCTCGACCTCAGCACCATTGATGTAGAGAGGTACATCGCCCCCTTTCCTGAAATCAATGACCAGCTCTTTTGTTTTGCTGTCATTGAGGGAAAGGTTGTTGTCATGACACCATGTCACTAAACTCTCTATTTTCTTCCTGTACTCCGACTCATCATTATTTGAGATACAGCCTACTACGGTGGTATCATCTGCAAACTTGTAGATGGAGTTAGAGAAGAATCTGGCCACGCAGTCATGAGTGTATAGGGAGTAGAGTAGGGGGCTGAGGACACAGCCTTGTGGGACACCAGTTTTGAGAAGAATCATGGTGGAGGTATTGCTGCCTATCCTCACTGACTGCAGTCTGTTGGTCAAAGACCCTTGATTGCAGTCAAGGATCCAGTTGCAAAGGAAGGTGTTGAGTCCCAGGTCCCAGAGATTGGTGATGAGTTTACTTGGAATTACAGTACTGAAGGCGGAGCTGTAGTCAATAAACAATAGTCTAATGTATATGTCTTTACTGTCCAGATGCTCCAGAGATGAGTATAGGGCCAGGGAGATGGCATCTGCTGTAGACCTGTTTCAGCAGTAGGCAAATTGTAGTAGATCGAGGTTGTCTGGGAGGCTGGATTTGATGCGTGCCGTGACCAGCCTCTCGAAGCTCCCCATACCTCTACTTTCCCTGAACTTCACCTGAGTATTTATTTGTCCAGATCCCGAAGTGGTTGTTAACGCTGAAGCAGTTCCCTGTTCCTGCATTGTATCTGGAAATGGAAAGTCTGCACATCTACAGATGCGACATGGGGATGACAGTGTGGTCTCTAGGTCAGAAGAGGGCACAGATTCTCTAACTTCAAGGCACTTCATTCCATTTTCTGTAGAAATAACATTGAAATTCCCATTATCTGGAAGTCCTGCAGCAAAGGATGTCCATGGCTTGGCAGTTGAAGAGGACTTCCTGATGAAAAGCACATGGTACAAGGGGTTGTTTCCTTCACCCTGACAGTGTTGTGAACATTTGGCTGTTTGCCGTGGCTGCTGCAAAAGAGTGAGCCCCTGTTGCTGGAAAAAGGCATTAGCCGGGTTGCTGACCAACACTAAGATCCACCTCCATGTCAGTAAAGAAATCCAGTCTCAAGTCTGAGGGACAGAAAGCGACCCTCAAGGACTGCAGCATTCAAATCAGGTGACCCTGACCTTTACAAGAAACAGAGATACGACCCCTGGAAAGCTATCAGAAATGCCAAGAGACATTTAAAACAGAATCCCAGACTAGCCCCTCAGTTGTGGCAGGGCTTACATGCTATAACGGGCTACAAAATGAAGCCGGGCAACATGGTTAACAACTGTGCATCCCTTCCTGATGCGCTTAACACATTCTATGCACGTTTTGAACAGAAGGGGAGTGGTTTGTCACCACCCTGATAGCCTCCAATGCAACTGAACCTGTGGTCACTGTCGAGGACATAAGATCAGTCTTCCAGAGAGTGAACCCAAGGAAAGCATCTTGCCCGGATGGTATCCCTGGCTTTGTGCTCAGATTTTGTGCTGGTCAGCTGGCGGGTGTACTTGCAGACATACTTAACCTCTCCCTGCTTCAATCTGAGGTTCCCACCTGTTTTAAGAAGACCACTATCATCCCGGTACCTAAGAAAAACAAGGTAACGTGCCTTGATGACTACTGACCAGTGGCTCTGACATCCACCATCATGAAGTGCCTGGCAAGGGAAGGCCACCTACATTGTGATCGTCTGCAGAAACTCAAGCGGAAGGCCATCAGACAAAAGACTGCAAGGGGAGCACGTGCCACGACCTGTGTAGGGAGACACCACTACCATTAAGGCCTGCCCAAAGTGTTCCGTTCACTATGCATAGTTGGCCGGCAGGGAGGGGGAGCTGGCAACAAGTTCTCCTGGAAGGAGAAGACCTTACCTCTAGCTGAAAACATATTCAGCAAAAGCGAGGAAAGTCTGGCCACAGGAAGCAGCCAAGCCCATTGTCAGCCCCCAGCCTCTAAAGCAACAGTCAATGGAAGAGGTGGCAGCAGAGGAATAGTTTGGAGACTGATAAGTGGTGATGGGGAAAACATTCTGGTTTTGCCAGTGACATTGCATCCCAAAAAATGAATCAATTAAAAAACCCCAGCACTTTTCAATCCTCAGTCCTTCAATCTCATTGCTTGAGGAGGTACATAATTGCGTGCTTAGACACAGATCCCTGTCGAGAGCACCAAAGTGTTTGTACCTCTAAGTATGCAGGAAACTCTAGGATGCCTTAGGTTGCTGGCTACAATAAATTATGCCCCTTTATCAATTTTACCTCCATTTCTGCCCATTGCCTTCCCAACTCTTGGAGGATAGTATTAAAGTTCAACTTAACTTTCCAACTTTCCAATAAGTACACTAACAATTTGGAATGAACAATAAAGGAGTCTACACTGAATGGAAAGACTTAAACGAGCATGAGTAAACTAATGAAGAACTCTGTGTTTGTCAATTGATGGAGAAGGTTGGTTGGAATCCAAAACAATATCCTTCTCCTTCACTCGTACAGTTAACCAGCATCATCGAATATAGCTAAAGATAATCAGAAGTAGAACAGGAAAAAGCTAACACTGGGCATAAATCTTTACCGAAAGAACTCTGAATATACACTTATGTTCAAACCTAATGGTTATGCTTGCGCAGTACTACTTTCCAAAGGCTTTTAACTGGTTTTCTTGCTTATAGCTAGATAATGTTTCATTAAAGTCAACTGTAGGTTAAGTTGAACCACCTTGAAGAAATATATCTTACAAGTATAGTAAGGAATAATAGCTTACTATTTTGAAAATATTTATGAAATATTTTTAAAAATAGGTTATAGATTTCTTCAATGTATGTATGAATTTCATTAATATTGTGCCCTATGCTGCCATAATGTAAGGTTAATTGGTATAAGTATTGACTTCAAAGCCAAAGAGAAAAAAGCCTGAATGATTATTCCTACTTTTCTTTTGCTTTTCAAAATTTCTTATATATTTGTATTAAAAATGGGACATTTTTTCTCTACTCCGATACAAGACTGTAGAAGTAATGTAAATAAACATTTGGTAGAAACTTAACTCAGATTTGGCACATATTTGTTAATAATTTTGATGATAATTTTAGTTCTAAATCATTTTACAATAATAAGCTTGTCACAAACTGATTATCACAAGAGATGGATAGAGTTGGTTCCTTAACAGGTACAAGACTCTCAAGCCTTGACTTTCCAAATGATTTGATCTTGTTGCCAGGTATGTTTATTTATGTCTAGGCCACATTCAATTTTACAGAAGAATTTCTGTTAAGGGCTCAACATAATTGGATATTAAGCTGTTTTCCTTTTTCCAGGAAATAATGAAATCCTATGAGTATGACCAATGTAATCTATCCAATCTTGTCATTTTTGACCTGTCTGCAGCATGCCCACACCATCCTTCTTCAGTGTCTCTCCAAGTTGTGCAACTGGATGGAAATGGACCTAGCTTGTTTAATTCTTGTCTGGCTAGTTGTAGTCAGAGAATGACAATCATTGCTCTTTTCTAATATCTTGTTACATGACATCAGTGACAATTATGTTTGAGTATAACCTTGGAACGTTTTGCCGTATTAAAGATACTGTATAAGCACAAGACCTTATGTGATAAATGTGTGATATATAGAATTGAAGTCCAGAAATGGTGTTTACATAAGTTAATTTTGTTCAACACACACAAAATGCTGGAGGAACCCAGCAGGTCAGGCAGCATCTATGGAGGGAAATGGACAGTCGACATTTCGGGTCGAGATCCTTCATCAGGACTGGAAAGGAAGAGGGCAGAATCCAGAAATAAGAAGATTGGGGGAGGAGCACAGGCTGGCAAGTCATAGATTAATTTTGTTGTTGTTTTGCAGGGCAGTTTTCCATAGCATGAATACTGATGCGCCCTTACTACAAGCCATATATATAAGAGGTAGGCACTATATTAATTGGGCTCAATGTTACCTCCTGGACTAATTTTGATTGGGTAAATGGATCAGAAAGGTATTTTCCAGATATTTATCCTAAATTAGTCTGGGTTTTCGGCCATGTTTTTATCTCTTGTCAAATATTCAAAAGAGAATTAGCTGAATAATTGAAGGGAAAATTTTACAGGGCTGCAGGGAGATTAACAGGAGTGTGCGTTTAAAGAGATGACCCCAAATGATGGACCAAATTCCTTTCCTCTCTGCTTATCATTCTTTGATAATATGGCTCCAGTTTGGTAGAGAATGTCTGCAGTTTGAAGTGCAAGACAACACAACGATATGAGTCAGGTTATGTGAATCAGTGGGTACATACCTGACTGTCTGTTTTCTCAGCTTGAATATCACTTGTTAAATTATTTCTCTGACTGATCATTTATGGAATGAATGTCTTGAAGAAATTCATAAGCCAAAAATAAATCGGATTGGAGCAAAAAAGCATAAAATCACATGCACCAGATATCAGAACACTTAACTTTGAGTTTGAAACGTTGATGTGATTGTACAGTTACTTGAATTTAAAAAGTGTAATTTAACTGTTAGTGGTATGAGGAATGGGTTTATGGTACACCATATTTAGAAATTATTACAACTACTTTTGATCAGTAGTGTGAAGGCTTTTTCTAATTATGATGAACATAATATTTATATCATTCATTGACTTTGAATGATTTGTGTTTGCGTAATATAATTTGCAACACTCATAGCTTTCTTGATTTAGTACATTTTGATATGGCTCCATTTTGCAGTAAGGCATTTTACACCAGAGCTGGCCAATAGTGGCTAGTCAAGACATGTTAATAAGACAGCAATGTGAAGTGTCCTTGTGTTACCAAGCCAGCATTGTCAGCTAAGCATTAATAGACTCCTCTGCCAGATGATGGCGAGGAACTCTTCTGAAGTCATCACAACATTAATAAGTAAAGTATTATGTGATGATATGCCAGCCAATGTTATATCTTTTTGCTTTCATGTTCAAATTATAGATATACAGTATCAAAGAAGTCCTAATGAACAATATCATCTATTACAGATGGATTATATCTTGACTTCCTATTTCATTACTCTTCAGAAAGCTGTTTTACCAGTGCTAAAATCTGTCATCAAAATTTGCATCACAATCATGAGATGTCTCACACTTATACCAATTTTGCTTATAGCTAATTAAGTACATTGCAATACATGTGCACAAGCATTTATTGTAACATTGCTATAAAACAGTTTTATGACTGTCAGGCTACGTAGATCAGCACAGTTTATTTGTCTGAATGAATGTCTGTGAGTTATTTGTTTTGTATGTATTCCTCACGTCCAGGAAAGTCCATTTGCAGAGTGTGTAGACAAGAGAAACAGGAGCTCAAAGCTTCTTATTCCAGGGCTTCTAATAGTGACTCCCTGGAACTTTCTAAAGCATTGGTGTAGCCCAAAGAGTAGTCATATAACACACTCCCTAAAAAAGTCCCAGACTTGATGCGACAATTGTTGCTCACAATGAATATTACACATACTACATTGCTTCCTGTTTAAAAAAAGTACATAAATGTATTTGAACATTTTACAGGTTTAACTGAGTCACCAGTTTGCACTCTCTTTGTGTTCTTCTCAAGGCCTCAACGCTGCAGATACTTGAGTTATTTTTGGAGTATTGTCTAATTCTGGACTCAATGTCACATCATGGATTATATCAACTGTATCACAAGTCGAACCCTCTTGACCAGTTGCAAACGTCTTTAATCTGATGGTCTTCCATCCTGTGATCTTGGTATTGCCTATTAAGTAATAAATATGGATTTTCTGGAATCCATGGTGAAGTTTCACAAGATAATTTCTAGTCCAAATATCGCATCTTTACCTTTTTGACCTGCCAAGAGGTCCCAGAATGCAAACTCTATTGCACAGATTAAACCTCTTGTCCTTGCAGCTTGAGAAAGGTTTACACTGTTTCCATTTCTTGTCTTCCATTAAAAACAAATTTGATTGGACAAGACTCAAATTCAGTCTGAGTCTCCTGTTCATAAACATTTCAGCAGAAGAAAATCCTTTTGTGGGGTGGGGTGTGGTCCAATAGCTTAAAAGGAATGTTGGAAGCTAATGTTTCATGGTCATACTCAAACAACACTATATAAACTCTTTCTTCAATAGCTCCTTTCTAGTGCAAGTTGCCTGCGTACTAAAAAAATTGATTTTTTGTGTTTGTTGCGGCCTCTTTCTTGGGTAGTCTTGACAGGGAATCTGCCAGACCATTTTGTTTTGATGCTTTATATTTTATGTGGCTGTCATGTTGAGAGTGTACAATGGCCCATCTCGGCATCTGTGGTGCACCTATCATGTAGTGCCAGATTTTGAATTCAGTATGGCTAGCAGATGTTTGTAGTTAGCAACATATATAAACAGTTTTCCCGACAAAAATTAGTGAAACCTTGTCACGATGAGTATAATCACCATTGCCTCCTTTTTAATTTGTGTCTTTTTTTTCACTTTTGGTCAGTGTAGGGAATGTATACACAATAAGCCTCTCATGTCAACTGTACAGAACATGAGCACAGCAAATCAGTTTCAACACAGCTTGGCGTTATATTGTGCTAAAAATGATTCACTGCTGAGGTTTTTCTTGCACAGGTCAGATTTTTTTTTTGCTGATCCTTATTTCAATGCTATGGTTCTCCTTCTTTAATTGCTGGTGAAGGAGTGTCAATGCTGCGGCCAGATTGGGTAGGAATCTTGTTTAATTCCTGAGGGAAAAAAACTGACTTCAGTACTATTTTTAGGGCTTCCTGGCTTTGATGATGGCATCAATTTTCTCTGCTATTAGCTGCAGCCCATTTTCATCTACTTTAACAAACCTAAATAAATGTCCTCCTTTTTATTGAAGTCACATATGCTTTGTTTAAGCTTGACAAGATGCCAATGCAATTTTCTAAACACTTCCTCAAGTATTTGAAGGCTCTCCGCCTCTACACCAGTTGCAATTAAAATAACATCCTGATTGCATGGACAATACTTGGAATATTTTTGGTGGGAATTTTTCCCCTTACGGTAGCTTGCTGTATGAATACAATTATTTGTGGATATCAATCATGAAGAAATATTGGCTTTCTTCATCCACGTTTTTGGTGAAATGAGAGAGATCTAACTTCATAAAAGCTGTTTACGCTAACTCATCATACAGATCTTGGGATATAAATTGTAGGTACTTACCATCATATACTCTTCTATGAGAGCCACTTGGTAATCTCCACAGGGCAGGATAGTCTGTCCACTGTCCACGGTGTGCATTGTCCACTCACTTTGTGCCTCTTTCTCAAATAAACTCTGCTGCTCAAATTTGCTAAGTTTTTCTTCTACTTGTGCTAAGTTTACAAGAGATCGGTCTGACATATGGTTTTAAATGTTTCTGAGCTTCATGCCCCTCAGTCTTCATGTTCAAATTGTTAAACATGCTTTCGCATTGTAGTAGAAGCCCACTCAAACCTGGTTGTGACATATTTTCACTGCATACATTTTTCCTATCCATGCTCAACTCTTTCAAACAATCTCTTCCCAGCAAGGTTGGCTTCTTAATGCAATCATCCGTGATAAGTTGTAGTCATAACTTCAGCCCATTAAAAAAGGACTACATATTCTATTTGTCCCAATATTCTCAGGGTCTCACTGAGGTATGTTCTTAATTTTATTGTACTTTTCACCAGTGACACCTAAATAAACGTCTAGCTATAAGTCTAAGAATGGGACAAATAGAATATGTAGTCCTTTTTTAATGGGCTGAAGTTATGACTACAACTAAATGGGTCTTTTTTAGGTTGGATGGATGTGTCTGGTGGAGTACCCAGGGACTGGTTCTTGATCCTCAGTTGTTTAATAATTACATTTATGACCTGGAGGAGGGAACAAAATGTAAGGTTTCCAAGTTTGCTTATGGAATAGCGGAAGGGCGTGTTGTGATGTGTTCATTGTGATTCTGCAATGGGATAGAGATCGATTGAGTGATTGGGCAAATGGAGTTTCATGTGGGCAAACATGAGATCATGCACTTTGTTAAGAGGAATCAAAAGGTGAATTGTTATCTAAATGGGGAGAGGTTGCAAATGAGTGAAGTTCAGTGGATCTGAGTGTTGTAGTGCCTAAATCACAAAAAGATAGCAGACAGGTCCAGCAAGTAGTTAAGAGGGCAAACAACATATTGGTCTTCTTTGCAAAGGGGTTGGGGTCTAAGAATAGGGAGGTATTGTTACAATTGCACAGGGTGTTGGTAAGGCCTCACTTGGAATACTGTGCACCAGATTTGGTCCCTTTACCTAAAAGAGGGATATAGTAGCACAGGAGACAGTCCAAAAGAGATTCACCAGGCTAATTCCAGGGATGAGAGGGTTGTCCTACCAAGAGAGGCTAGACAGTTCGGATTTGTATCTTGAAGTTTAGTAGAATGAGGTTGACCTTATTCAAGCATGTAATATCCTAAGGGGGATTGAGAGGTCCAATTCGGAGATGCTCTCACTAGCGGTACCATCACAAACAACGGGCCATATTTATAAAATAAGGGGCTGGTCATTTAATACTGAGATGTGTCGAAATTTCTTCTCTCAGAGGACAGTGAACCTCTTGAGGGTGTTAGATACTACATCATTGGATATATTTAAAGTGGATATAGATAAATATTTGAAAGATTGAGGAATTGAGGGTTATAGGGATCTGGCACAAAAGAGGAGTTGAGGCATGATTGTATTGAATGATGGGGCAGGCTTGAGGTGCTGAATGGCCAACTCCTGCTCTTATTTTCTTGGTGCCCTTGTGTTCCCTCCCATGAAGAATATCTGTAGCTGTTTCAAAATTAAATCAATGTCCTGATTGTTGATCTTTAACTTTGAAATCACTGCTGATATTTTATTATCACGAGTGGCATGGTGGTGCATTCCTCGGACTGTTTGAACATCTCAGTATTGCATGACGCTTTCTTCTGAGGTTGTATACTGTAATTGTTTATCTTCCCATTGGGACTTCACTTGATTGCCACTATTCTGGTTCACTGTGTTCTCTCTAGCCTTGCACAACTACAGTATCCTTGCTTGCAACAACTAAAGCATTTTGCAGCTCTAGACCAACATGTTTGAGCTGGGTAGTTCCATGGCAATGGTAGCAGAATTTCCCACTCTAGGCATTTTTTGGGATTCATTGTTGGAGTTCCCACCATTTTTCCTACCCTGGCCAAACCAATATTTCTTGGATTGCTTTTTACATCAGCTATGTGACCAGAAGCCGGGAGCAGGGAAGTGTGGTGAGAAGCCCATCTCCACTACCTCTTTTTGAAGGAGCTCCCCCTGGAGAACAGGTGATATTCGTCATTACAACCCCTAGTTCCCCATTCCCCAAGAATGCTACACATTACCTTCCCACTGAGACCGATCAATACCGCGTCAGGAGCTACAAACAGTCTGCTGGTGGAGCTCATCAGGTCAAGCAGCATCAGTGGGGAGTAAGCAAGTGCGACGTTTTGGGTTGAAACCCTGCATCAGGACTGTGTCTCCAATGCAGCATCTACTTGTCTGTCATGTAAAACCAGAGATTGCCGTAAACATACTTTACAAAGCAAACCCATAACTAAATTCATGGTATGTTTTATACACACATTCACTCATGCAAATTCCTTCACTTTTTCCCCTATGTATTTCTCAGACTGTGCCAGTTGTTTTATGCCAAACTACCTTAGCCTGGCTGAGGAGGCTACTGATCTTCAGAGGAGGAGGCTACAAATGTCCTTTGAAAATGATCCCAAGCAGCTGTAAGCCTCAGCGTAAAATTGCATTATCCACATATGACAGGCAACTCTCTTTGCTGGCTGACTGGCAATAGCAAAAGCACAGGCAGTTGTCACCTGCAAGAGGACAGTAAGTGATTGTTTAATGGGGCCCTCCCGCTCCCCACAGGATGCTGATGATCCCTTGAAGGGCAAATTGCACGACTCTATTGCAGCCTGCAAGGCCCCTTCCAAAGTCACGTTGGCAGCAATCTAAGCTTTCATGGCAGCAAGCTGACCTTGCATGACATTGGTCTGAGATGCCTCTGGGATACCAATATCTAGGATACTAATATTGGTATTGAAGTATCAATCTCAATACCAACATCTCTGAGAAAGCAATCTCTCTGAGATATAAATATCCCAATATCATATTGGTGGTTGCTGCTTGAGCTGCAATGGAAGCTGAAACATCACTCATCATCCACTGCCTCATGACTGTGTCCACACGAGTTTGGGATGAGGAGGGGTAAGCCTTATATGAGAGAAAGGATCAGGTGTGAAAATTCTGCCATCTCCATGGTTTCAACCACATTGCTGGCTGCAGCTTCAGTCATCGCTGATCTGATCAATGACACCAATGTCTCCTTCAGGGAGTATCGGCATGCACGCACCCTTCTCCATCTAAGCTGCTGTCTACAGCATGCACCATCTTGTTGTGGAAGAGGGAAGGATGTGTATCAACTCATTTGGATAATGATGAATATTGTGGTTGAATGGTTGGCAGTGAATGCAACTGGTGAGATTTACTGTGGTGCCAGTCTGTGAGGGTGAGATGAACCAATGAGTAATAGGTACGAGTTCTGATTGTTATTGCTAAATTCGTGAAGGAGCTGTAGTGAACCAAAAACTATCTGAAATTTGAAGTGCAATTGGTGGGATACAGCATTTGAGATGTGTTCACTGAATTTGACCCTTCTTAAGAGGCAGTGGATGATGAGTGATGTATCAGCTTCCATTGCAGCTTGAGCAGTAACCACCGATATCCCAATGATGCAGAGGCATCTCAGAACTTCTTATGACGCTGCATTCTAGTCTCTCAGGTTTGATACCTGACATTGCTCTGCTGTTTTCCAATCATCTACCCGAGGTTCCACCAATGCTACACGGAACTCGTCATTCACCAAAGCCTCCATTGCAGTATTCAGGAGCCCACTGATGCCCATGGTGTGCTGTTCTTTGCTGTTTTCTGGGTCAGGTTCAGTTCCTGGACTATGTGTAGCATCTGGTCCAGCCACAATGCAGGGTGATTTTAAGCAGAGAAAGCTAGCTTTAACTGATAGTGGCAAATGATGTTGCTGGGTTCCTTGCTGATGCTCGCAGCAAATTAACAGCACAATTAGCATTGACCACAAAGAGAAATAATGAGAGGACAGCACAAAGTTGGCATGCTGCCTGAAGTACACTGAGCAGACTTGAAATATGCAATCCCTGCATCATTTTCAAGGACGATACAATTTAGCTTGCAAATTTTATTAACTGCTTCAGTTTGAATCCTAATATTTATGAGTGTCTTTGAATAGGTTCAGACTGACTTTGAATGGAAACTATTTTCTGGAAATGTAGTGTTATACATATCTACATGATTTGATTCAGTCATTGTAGTTCCAATATTTTGAACTTTGGATCATGGAAAATGAAATGTAATGTGCCTGCAGGGAAGCAAAGCAGTTGTCAATAAATATGTTTGCTTTTCTTCCAACATGTATGGTCCCAACAGAACCAAGGAATAGAAAAGCCAGAAAAAGTGCAGATGCTAGAAGTTTGAAATAAAAACAGAAATTGCTGGAAACATTCAGCAGATCATGTAGTATCTGTGGAGAGAGAGACAGAGTTAACATTTCAGGTCAACGATCTTTATCAGAACCAGGAAAAGTTAGAAATCATTTTTTTTAAGTTGCAGAGATAGGAGGACAAATGAAATGCCAGTGAAGTGGTGGAGACCAAGGCAAGCTGAATGATGAAGGGTCTTGGCCCGAAACGTTGACTGTGGTTTTTTTTCCCTCCATGGATGCTGCCTGACCTGTTGAGTTCCTACAGCACTTTTTGTGTATTGCTCCAGATGCCAGTATCTGCAGAACTTTTTGTGTCTCTGAATGATGTACATAGTGGTCAGCAACCTGTCATACACATTTCATTTATTCTCTCCATTCTTTGCCTTCACTGCGACTTAAGACATATTTAACTTCTAGCCTTCTATCGGTGATTAACTTCTGAGCATTCAGTTTTGAGTCAGAAGGATGGAGGTTAATATCCCATTGCAGAAACCAGAACACAAAATCTAGCCTGACGTATTGCAGTGTTGGATGTCTCATTGTTTGATCGGTATAGCAAACAGACCCATCCAGTCGTTTGAGGTGGATACAAAAATTCAACATTTGTTGTCCTAATACCTATATCTCAGAGTCACTAAAACAAATTATGTGATTTATAACAGATTACCAATTTAAGAACCTTAATTTTGTAAATTGGCTGTATTATTACACCTGTAACTACATTTCAAAATGTATTTTTTTCTATATGAAAGATTTTGCATTAAGATGTGTTTTTCTTTAACAGGGAGCATTTGAATGAAGGTATAATGGTAGTTTTTGAAGCCTTTTGTTGATTTTCTATTGAAAGGAAAATAGGTTGAGGAGCAAGAATGTTTAGTTAACAAATTATGTTAAAGGAATCATTGACAAAATGTGCAGTATGATACTAATCTAAAGCCAGTTTTGTGATTAGCAAGATAGCAGAGCATTCAATCAGTTCCAGCCTTTCAAGGTATACTATATACAAACAAATGCAGCTGATACTTAATGAAAGATTCATTTTATAGAAACACAGGTAAAATCTTATAAAATCTTATTCAGAAACAAAGACAAACTTGTCAAAACAAAACTGGTACAAAACATCTGTTGCTGCCTTAGATTGACAGATTTGAAAAGCTGTATTTTAATAACACCACAATACCCAATTTAACAGAAACATATTCTCACATGAGAGGTACATGTTCATAACCTGGACTCTGTGTTCATGAAATGAATATTTCATTTCCAGAATGTTCAGATTATCACATAGTTCAGATGAACTGTTCTTTTGAATTTTCTTCCATGGTACAGCCACAGTTGTAGTATTTGTAAATTATTGCTCTGGATTTTATATTGAGGACTAATTTATGTCAGATGCTTTCTATAATCCAGCTTTCACAAGCCAATCCAGTGACACAAGTTCCTCTCCCACAAAACTTTATTGGTTACCTCCTACCCTGAATGGTCCATGTCCCACCTTCATTTATGCAGCCTCCCCAGCACCCTTTTGTGCACTTCCTCTTCTTGCTGAACATCCGTTTCATTGCCTCCAAAAGCAATCTGAGAATTTGACACGTGAAGCTTTATATAAATTCATTTGGATGCTATAGTCATGAAGCTATGGGCAGGCACGGTCGTGTAGCGGTTAGCGTAATGCTATTACAGCGCCAGCAACCTGGGTTCAATTCTGACCGCTGTCTATAAGGAGTTTGTACGTTCTCCCCGTGCTTGCATGGGTTTCCTCCGGGTGCTCTGGTTTCCTCTCCCATTCCAAAAGATGTACAGGTTAGGAAGTTGTGGGCATGCTATGTTGGCACCGGAAGCGTGGCGACACTTGCGGGCTGCCCCCAGAATACTCCGTGCAAAAGATGCATTTCACTGTGTGTTTCGATGTACATGTGACTAATAAAGAAATCTTATCTTATCTTAGTTAAATAATCAAAGTAGGTTTTATGCTTATAAATACAAAAAGATGAGAGAAATAAGATTTTTTTTCATCTCTGAGGTTTTTATAAGCATCCAGAATTAACAAACACTTCCTCAAATAGAGTTTGAAAAATTGGTAATGATGAATGAATGAGTGAAAAGAACAAGAGAGGAAAACAAAAGGAAAAAGAGAACGAAAAATGCAGGAGTAAAGAACTTTCCTTCAAATAACCTTTCGTGGCCTTGATGCGAAAATCTCTTTCCAGTCAGCAATCTGAAGCGCACTGGCAAACTTGCTATTGTCCCAGAGATGTGCTTCTGATCACTATGGTACGGTCTGCACAAAGTCCACCTATTTTCATCTCTGTAATATTGCATAACTTTGCCCCTTCTTAGCCCATCTGCCGTCGAAACCCTCATTCATGCCTTTATCTCCAGACACCACTACTCCATTGTGCTCCTGGCTGCCCTCTACTTATCCATACAACAGGCTCATCTAAAACTTTGCTGTCTATGCACCAAGCTATGTTTACTCATCCCCTGTGTTTGCTGACCTATACTGGTTCCTGGTTAAGCAATATCTCAGTTACAAAATTCTTGATTCCATAACCCTTAAGGCCCTTGCTCCTCATTCTTCAATCTCCCTCCCAGCCGACAACTTTGCAAGGTAGCCACACTCCTCCAATTCAAGCCTTACACACACTCAAATTTCATTGCTTCTCAATTGGCAGCCATGCCTTCAGCTACTGAGGTGTACGTTCTACAATCCTTTCTCTAAATATCTCCACTTTCAGACTACCCAGCATCTTGACAGATGACAGGGAAACAAGAAAACTTAGGCAGGAATGGCAGGATCTGTCATGAGAGAAGGGGCAGGACTTCCCACAATGAACGTGCAATTATTTGCCAAAAGAAGCAGCCTACCTCATGGCTTGGCCACAGAGTTCACTCTGTGTCCACTGGTGATTCCCAGTGGTGACAGCATCAGTTTTGATTCTACTACACCAGATCAGACAATCATTGGCATATCCTTTAACTCTGTGAACAGAGATGTTGAATTCCTGCTGGCCTTATTTCACTGTGTTGGTGAAGTTGTGATCTTATCCCACACCTAGGTCCATCCATCAGTGCCTCATGAATAACATCCTGGCGTGCATTCGGAGAGATTTGCTCAATGTGTTGCAACCACTGAAACCTACATGTATTTCAGATTGTCTGCATACAATGCAGGCCAGTGATCTCAAGGATTTGGATGTTTGTGAATTGCTGGTCCCAAGTCACACTAAAACAGTGAAGGTGAAAGTTGTTTAGTCTGCTCTCTTTCTTTAAGTCAGCTTTCACAGCCATAAATTAAAGTGCTAAGAATACAAGCTTGAGGTACTAATACCTTGGCCCTCAAATGGAGAAGCTGGTTACTCTAAAAACATGAAGTTAGCTTGCCAAAAGTAACTGAGCTTTTGCCAATAGACACATCCAGTGCTGTGTTAGGTTTATTGAATTAGTAACATCTAAACCAAAATAACAAAAATGAAACGAATGGTCAAATATTTTACTGCTTATGTTACTTGTTATGAAACCAAAGGAGGCCATTTGGCCCATTAGGTCCAATGCAGCTCCTAGCAGAACAAATCCCATCAGTCCCATTCTCTGAACAACGTAATTGCAGAGAAATGTCGGTACCCAGTGACGACTACTTTTTGATAGCGGTGACCATGATGACTTTGTTCCAAGCATCAGAGAATTTGCTCATTAACACTTACATTCATCAGACGAGTTGGAGACAAGTCCAGCATCATCTGCAAAGATCAGATCACAAACAAGAGTTGGGTAATGAGATATTTGCTTTGAAAAACCCTGATGTTATCTGTCCTTGCTCCATTAGTATTCCAGTTTAATCATTTATGAAAATGTGCTGAAGTTTAATCATTTATGAAAATGTGCTGAAGTTTTGAGAAGATGTCTAAATTCATGGGTGCTGGAGAGAAACCTTACTTCACCAATGTCATTAAATTCTGATGTGGTGTCATTTTCATGCTGGTTCCTTGCCTTCATTTCAAAATGAAACTTACCAAATAAGAGAGAACTTTGTGTGGGTAATCATTTTTAGATTTCCAACTGAAAGTGTTAAGTGTCTCTTATAGATCAATAAATGTCTCATACAGAGATATGCACTGACCTCTATAATCATTCTCTTCCAAAAGGCACATCGGTCATGAAATGTCCAGCACTGAGACCAATCAATTCTCATGGTAAACTCTCTCAGCATGAATTCTAAGCAGTTTGAACAAGACCTGCACAAGTGCCTTCTCAACTACACTAAGCAAGGATTTCCCATGATAGTTGTAATAGTCCATTCTGTTTTATCTTTGAGTCCTTAAATTCTCATGCACGCCAACAGTCTCCCAGCAGCAACAGAGGACGTTGGCACAGAGAAGGGTGAGTGTATTCCCTGCACACCCACCATCCTGTACTCCCCACTACTTCTCATGTTTTTTAACTATTTCCTGTCTTTTATACTTAGCACAATTTCTTTGACACAGAAACTGAAAACTCTGGAAATACTCAGCAGATCAGCTAGTTTCCATGGAGAGAGAAAAGCACAGTTAATATTTTAGGTTGCTGAATTTTCATCAGAACTAGTAAATTCTGCATGTTTTAAGTTCCAAGAAGGGGGAGGGGGTGGAGAGGACAAAGAGAATGTCCCTGATAAAGTAGAGACAAAGAGAGACCGAATGATGCACAGATGGTGATGCTGTCTGTGAGGGGGTGGTGAAATCTTGGTGAAAATTGCTGCTGGCCAAAGGAAATTAATGGAAATAGTGGAGAGGAAGAAAGAGAAAACAATGCTGGAACAATGCAATACCAATCCCTGCAGTTTAAAATAAAAATATAATGTTCGAAATACTCAGCAAGTCTGGCAGCATCTATAGAGAAAGAAAAATAGTTACGGCATGACCTATTCACTAAGGATGGGTTACACCTAAACTCCAAAGGGTCCAATATCCTGGCAGGAATGTTTAATTTAGCTGTTGGGGAGGGTTTAAACTAATCTTGCAGGGGGATGGAAACCAGGATGTTAGGATACAAGATGTTAGGGTAAGGGAGGAGGTTTATGGAAACAAGTCCAAGACAGTGTGCAGTGAGGATGGCAAGAAGGACAGGCAGGTGAGAAGTCAGGATAATTTGCTGAACAATGGAAGTACAACAAATCAGGATGTTAGGATACAGGATGTTAGGATAGAGGATGAGGTATATAGAAACATGTCTAAGATAGTGTGTAGTGAGGATGGTAAGAAGGACAGGCAGGTGAAAATTCAGGATAATTTGCTGAACAATAGAAGTACAACAAAATCAATAGCAGATACTGGACTAAATGTACTATATTTAAATGCACGTAGCATTAGGAATAAAGTAGATGACCTAGTGGCACAACTACAGGTTAATAAATGTGGCAATCACCGAGTCATGGCTTTATGACAGATGTGATTGGGAACTGAATGTCCAGGGGTACACAGTGTATAGGAAGGATAGGCGGGTAGGCAGAGGGGGAGGTGTGGCCATGATGGTTAGTAATGATATAAAATCAATAGAAGGGAAGGACATTTGGTCAGAAGAGGCGGCATCTTTATGGGTGGAGCTAAGAAATAGCAAGGGTAAAAGGACAATAGTAGCAGTTATATATAGGCCCCCTAATAGCAGTCAGGAAGTGGACCATAAGTTGCAGTTTGAAATAGAAAAAACGTGCCAGAGTGACAACGTGAAGATAATTATGGGGGATTTTAACATGAAGGTGGACTGGGAAATCCAGCAACGCAGTAGATCTCAGGAGAGTGAGTTTGTGGAATGTCTATGGGATGGTTTTTTGGAGCAACTTGTTGATGAGCCCACCAGGGGATCGGCTGTTTTGGATTGGGTGCTGTGTAACGAACCAGAGGTGATTAGGGAACTAAAGGTAAAGGAACCATTGGGAACTAGTGATCACAATATGATTGAGTTCAGTTTAAAATTTGAGAAGGAGAAACTGATAACTGGTGTATCGATATTTCAGTGGAACAAAGGAAATTACAGTGGTATGAGAGAGGAGTTGGCCCAAATTGTTTGGAAGAGTAAGCTAGCTGGAGGGATGGCGGAGCAGAAATGGAAGAAATTTCTACAAGTAATAAGGAAAATGCAGGATAGATATATTCCAAGAAAAAAGGTTTTGAATGGAAAAAAGGCACAAATGTGGATCATGAGAGAGGTGAATGCTAAAATAAAAGCAAAAGGGAGGGCATACAAGGAAGCAAAAATTAGTGGGAAAATAGAAGACTGGGAAACTTTTAAAAACCTGCAGAAAGAAACTAAGAAGGTCGTTAGGAAAGAAAAGATGAATTATGAAAGGAAGTTGGCAGATAACATTCGAAAGGATACTAAGAGTTTTTTTAAATATATGAGGAATAAAAGAGAGACACGGGTTGATATAGGACCAATTGATAATGGTGCGGGAGAGATTATAATGGATGATAAAGAGATGGCAGAAGAACTAAATGAATATTTTGCATCGGTCTTCACTGTGGAGGACATCAGCAATATACCAGTTAGTCAGGGGTCTCATGGAATGGAACTGAGTTCAGTTAAGATTACTATAGAGAAGGTGCTAGGAAAACTAAATGGGCTAAAGACTGATAAGTCTCCCGGACCGGATGAGGTGCATCTCCGGGTTCTGAAGGAGGTGGCTTTAGAGATAGCGGAGGCATTGGTGACAATTTTCCAGGAATCGATAGACTCCGGCATGGTTCCGGAGGACTGGAGGGTCGCAAATGTAGTTCCGCTGTATAAGAAAGATGGGAGGCAGCATAAAGGAAATTACAGACCTATTAGTCTGATGTCAGTGGTGGGAAAGTTATTGGAATCGATCCTCAAGGATAAGGTTATGGAATACCTAGAGGTGCAAGGCAAGGTAGGTCCTAGCCAACATGGTTTTGTGAAGGGAAGATCCTGCCTGACCAACCTATTGGAGTTTTTTGAAGAAGTCACAGGTAGGGTGGATAAGGGAGAGGCGGCTGATGTTGTGTATTTAGACTTACAAAAGGCCTTCGACAAGGTGCTGCATAAGAGACTGATTAATAAGATGAGAGGTCATGGAATTACAGGTAGGATAACAGAATGGGTGGAGCATTGGCTGGTTGGCAGGAAGCAAAGGGTGGGAATAAAAGGATCTTGTTCTGGTTGGCTACCAGTTACTAGTGGTGTTCCACAGGGGTCGGTGTTGGGACCGCTTCTTTTTACCTTGTACATTAACGATTTGGATGATGGAGTAAATGGTTTTGTGGCTAAGTTTGCAGATGACACCAAGATAGGTGGAGGAGTAGAGAGTATTGAGGAGACAGGAAGGTTGCAGAGGGACCTAGACAGTTTAGGAGAATGGGCAAGGAAATGACAGATGAGATTCAATGTTGAGAAATGTGCAGTTGTACACTTTGGAAACAAAAATAAACAGGCAGATTATTATCTAGAAGGAGAGAAAATTCAAAGTACAGAAGTACAAATGGACTTGGGGGTACTCGTGCAGGATACCTTAAAGGTTAACCACCAGGTCGGATTGGTGGTAAAGAAAGCGAATGCTATGTTGGCATTCATTTCAAGAGGTATAGTGTATAAAAGTAAGGAAGTGTTGATGAGGCCCTACGGGGCACTAGTGAGGCCTCATTTGGAATACTGTGCACAGTTTTGGGCCCCATATCTTAGGAAAGATGTTCTGATGTTGGAGAAGGTTCAGAGGAGATCTACAAGGATGATTTCCCGGAATGAAAGGACTTACATATGATGAGCATTTGTCGGCTCTTGGACTGTACTCACTGGAGTACAGAAGAATGAGAGGGGACCTCATAGAAACATTTAAAATGTTGAAAGGACTGGACAGAGTAGATGTGGTCAAGCTGTTTCTCTTGGTGGGCGAGTCCACAACCAGAGGGCACAATCTTAGAATTAGAGGATACAGGTTTAAAACAGAGATGAGGAGAAATTTCTTTAGCCGGAGGGTGGTGAATTTGTGGAATTCCTTGCCACGTACAGCAGTGGAGGCCAGATCATTGGAAGCGTTTAAGGAAGAGATAGATAGATATCTAAATAGTCGGGGTATCAAGGGATATGGGGGATAAGGCCGGAAATTGGGGTTAGAATAGTGTGTTTTTTTTTGGCACCCCCCCCCACCCCCAATCTCTCATTTCTTTTTCTTTTTTCCCTTTTCTTTGGAGCAGACTCGATGGGCCAAATGGCCTACTTCTGCTCCCTTGTCTTGTGATCTTTCATCAGAACCAGCTAGTTCAAATACAAAATGAAAAGACTTCTTATGTGAAATTGTTGAATTCAGTTCTTTACAATTTCTCTGATGGATTTTTCAATATTTTGCAGTGTTGGTGTTTGATTTAGATCAGCCAATGGTTGGCAGTGTGGTGTCAGTATAGACGTTGTAATCCTTGGAGTAAAGATCATGTCCATCTATCAAGTTGCTGTCAACAGTTGTTAGAGTGTTTCTGGCCTTTTAGTAACTTGGCCTTAGTGCTTCTCTCTTACACTTCTATGCATTTTGTGAAGGTTATCCCTTTCAAGTCGGCTTTGTGTTTTCCTGCAAAGATCTTTTCAGTATTTCTCCAGATATTCTTTGGACATTTAGGTCTGTGGCCTTAGCTACTTTTGAAGGATAATTGCTATCGCAGTGAATGGAAATGTGATGCTACTTTACACACCAAGCAAACAGTGATGGATTAAGTGACCATTGAATATGATTTTCAGTCATGTAGGTTGAAGGATAAATATTGTTCAAGACACCAGCAGAACATCTTGAACTTCCACGATGCCATAAGGTCCTTTACGAATACTGAATCTGAAAATGACTCCTGCTATAATGCAGTATTTCCCAGTAGATTATGTGATCAAATCGTACACGACACTGTTGATGTAATCCTGGTGATTCGATCATGTGACATCTGATCGCAGGGTTTTCAGTCACACCACACCACAGCACAAAAGCATCGTATGATAAAGCATCATCATGGATAGCGTTATCATTATAATCAACTAATTAAGTTTAAGTTAAAATTTGTGCCTCTTTTCAATAAATACCAAGCTGTAAGAAAGTCCGAAACCAAGGCCACTTCCCAATCAATTGCTTTTATATTTCTTTCTCTCTCTCTCTCTTCTCATTTTTCACAATAGTTTATGTTGTTCTTCCTCCCCTAGTTTGTTCCTCTCTTTTGCTCCCCAGTTGCCCTGTGAGAAAAGATTGTACGGAGATTAGAGGCAGGAGCTGTTGAACTACTTAGCTAATTAAATGACACTCACAGTGACAATGTGCCAGATATTTTTCTAAATACACACACAGGTACCCCACTGAAAAATTATCCTTTCTCAATGGGTGTTCTTAATAGATATTTTACTGAAGAACATACAGAGATAAGTGACTCTCCTCTGAAACATAAAAACACTTTTCCATAATTTCCAAAATACTAACATCCATCTTGATAATAATCAACCTACTAAAGTGCCTTTGTGCTTCCCATTCTGTATGTTGGTTTAACCAAAATAGTTTCTTCGTGAAAATAAACAAATTATCCCGAGGATGAAGAGTATAGTAGATACATGTGTGATACCATGGATAGCAAATACATTAAGTAAACAGCACGATTATGAAAGTGTGTAAAATATGGAAGATGTTGTAGTGTCATTACTATTAGAGTTTCATTCATCATAATATTTGAAATTAAATGCCAAAGATACAAACCAATCATTTTTCAAATTTCCTGTAATTTAATATTTGAACTAACTTTTTATATATATGGAACTCAAGCATTAGTTTGTGAGCTAACCATGTTTCATATTGCAATCAAGTAACACTTGCAAGATTGACAAGTTACATAGAAAAAGCTTTCTGTCAACAAACAGACTAAAAGCCATTATTGTAAAGTGTACATTGTGTCCCAGGCCTGGTAAACACATCTTCATTGATCACACAGAACGATAGAAAGATCTTCTCTTGTATAGCTCAATCAAGAACCTTTTACAAAGGCGAAGTGCAAACAATCCTGAAAACAAAATGAGACTGACATTACAGTCAAACACTAAATAATAGTTTGGTTTAGCCAAGCTATCTGTAACCTTTTAAAATGGCGCCAAAAGAAGATTAAATGCAAAAACCTGACTATCACAACCTCTTGAAAGATCAAAAAGTGACACTGTATTGTAAGATTTATTAGAGACCAGTGAAAGAAGGTGCTTTTAAGCAGAGAATTGCCAGTAGAAAATAGTATTTTTTTCCAAACACTTTTAAATGGCAAGGACAAGTTTTCAGGCAGAAAACACTGGTAAATACATTGATTCTTTGGGAAAATGTTACTGTAATTAATATATACACAAAATCATAATAAAATTAACCTTACAAGGCAGTAATAACCAAAAGTTGGTATCACTTTCATCTTGAACAAGCTGTCATTGATTAGATTTCAATAACAACTAATTAGCCAATCTTGGGTTTCTAGGCTTGTGATTTGTCATTGCACTAATATTTTTCTACCATGCATTTGTAATGTAGTTATTTCAGATGATAGGACAGAAACGACCACAATCAAACAGAATTCACAGAGAATTTCAGCTCTGATAATACATTATTTTGCACACACAATCTATACCAGTTGCCCCCAACACTAGGAGGAACCCCTTATTATTTGCATCCTTTTACATATTAGCATAGCCCTGTAGCTTGAATAATGCTACAGAGATCACCTTTTGTGTGGCATTGCCCCACCAGCAGCCCCATATCACTTAGATCTTTCATTATATTCCCTGCTGTGGAGATCTGCCTTCTCAGAGGGGACATGGAAGGGTTGCATAAGTGCAACAGGACTGCATAATAAAGTAATTCCTTCCACTCACACTAAACCTTTTGAGATTTTTCACAATTAGAATTGCTGCTTTTGTTGCAAATAAAATACAAAGATAAAAGTGATGCTTCTTATTATGCGATGAACCAGTCCCTGAGGTTTTGGAATTTAGAGCAGGTTTTATTAGTTTTTGTGATGGTATTGAAAGAAATTGCAGCACTGTGCCTGTCAATGATACTTTAATGGTGTGACAAAAGAAATCTGTTACTTGATTCATATACATTTAAATAATGATACTGTGGATTATTGCTGGGCCACTGTTAAGAAAATTATATTGGAGTAAAGTCAAGCATTATAAAAGGCAGTGTGTTGGAGGTCCAGTGCTCTGTGTGAAAGATTGGGAATTTGTAGTTTCATATTGATAATTCCCAACATAGTGTGGACCAGATCTCATTCACATCGAGAAATACCAAGACAAGGTCAAGCAGTAGAACAATTAGAGTGAGCATCACTTGTATATGCTTATTATTGGCTAATTGTAGGACTGGCTGACAAAAGTTCAGAGTCCCAGGAGACATTGTTTATTCAGTTGTCATCTGGAGGTAGTGTACACACTTAGGATAGGAAAAGGAAGATAATAAGACATATTTAAAAGATAAAATGTGTAAAGACTGCAATAATCATTCAATTGAAAATCTGGTATTACACAAGTTGAAGGACTTATCTATGTGTTTCATCACTGAGCTACAAGTCTTGAAATTAGATAATCAAAGAGGTGTAAAAAGATCTGACTCTCTTAAGGGTACAGGAGCCCTTTCCTCAAACAGTATGAAACATTTTATTGAGATTGAGATTACTTTGAATTCAGATGTGTCTTTTTTCTTAGCTATAATCTTCCTGTTGTGCAGCACAAAGAAGCAGAATGAGACAAGCAATTGACACAAAATAATAGTGGACGAGTAGCAAAGATTTGACTACTTTTGCTAGCCCGTGAGAATGAACCTGAAGTACCATCTAATTCCAACATCAAAACTTGAATTAGAATGATTCTTGAACTTTTGCCTCCACTTGATATTTGCCTTTTATTAGATCTCTGGTTCTTGTCCTACGTTTATAATGTAGTACGTGATAATTATCTGAAGTCAACTTTAACATACCGTGTTGTTTCTTAGCGATATCTGCTAAGATCTATTGGCAGATATCTCCATTCCAGGAGGAAATAGCTGTTTCTCTAGACTTTCTTCATAACTTGGATCCTTAAAAATAGACATAAGTCTTTTGGCTCTTAGCTGTCAATATTGATATTTGCTTCAGCAACGTTGATGGACTACATGTGTTCCCCGGTTTACTTCTGGAGTGCACTATTGTATACTTATTGGCAAGACGTTTCATTTTCATAATTCCGCCCATTAATGCACTTCATCTATTCCGTAAATTCCAAACATTTTCTACTTGGAAACATTATTACGTTGGATTTCTGAACCCAAATTTTTGACTTAGATTAGAAATAGTCAAAGGTGACAATGCCAATTCCCAAGGTTTCCCTTTGACACAACCTGTCAAACAACCATCCATTGGTAGTTTGCTTTTGAAATTCAATTCTATTTTTGGAAGTACAGTACATTGCATATCCCAACTAAATATATATGTTTAACATAAGAAACAAAGGAAAACATTTCCGTCACAATTTTTTATCCTTCATCCAATTCCTTATCCATATCCAAGATTTGCCCTCAATTTTCACAACCTTGAGCTGAACTAATAGAGTTCTTTATTTTTTTTAAATATTTTTTAAAAGCCTTGTGAAATTCTTTTACAAATGCACTGAATTTGATTTGTTCAGACACTTAAAGCTTAAGTGACAGCAGGGACTACTGTTTGGAGCAGAAATAAACATTTTGGATAGAATCAATCACAATTATACCATCGGAGCTAAAGTAGATAAACTAACAGTATCACACTTCCAGCTATTGTTGGGCATTAAGTATAACTGGGGAAATGGCTAGAAATCAGCTGATGCTCTGGAATATTTTACACAAACAAACCTAATTTGTGTTTTGCAAGCTTTCAATTTACTCTCTGTTATGCACATATTTGGTCGTGTCCAGTAGGTGATGAAGAAAAGGTGATATAGTAATGATGTTGTCCATCTGTATTTCTTAAATTAAGGAACAGAAACAACTCAAAAAAAGCTTTGATGAGTAGACTAAATATGTCAGAGGATAATCTTGTTTCATTCAATGTTGACTTTATTTAGGTGAAATTGGATCTCTTATGGTACTCAAGGGAACTCTCCAAGAGAGCTTTTGCTGCTTTGCAATTGTTGTGATGTAGACAATGATACAGCAATGGTTTGGACTTCATCTTTAATTTGAAGAACATTGAACTGTTGTTATTGATGCAGTTTTGATGAGCAAAAGAAAGAGAGTTCTTTATTTTAAAAAAAAATTTAAAAAGCCTTGTATAGACCATGACTGAAGATGGAAGGGCATTCTGCAGTTACTTATCAGTCTCCCTGTAATCATTTCTGGAACATTATTTGCAAAGACCTCAAGAAGTGCATTAAATTTATGATAGAGAGCTAGGCTTTGTTTATTTTATGCATGGGCTCTACCCCAATAGCCTTGGAAAGCCCAAGTATTTTGCACAATAGACAGGCCTTCCATGCACAAACAAGAACATAAAATCCTTTCATCCAATAGCTCTTCAATGGAGGAAAATAGGAAAGTTGTGGATCACAGATTTCAGGGTACGTGGGGTGATGGTTGAGAGAGATCTGGGTTGAAAGGTTAGGAAAGGACAGACCCTGAGTGAGGGTGAAAATGAGAACATCGTAGGTCACATTAGTTTGGGGGCATCGGTGTGGTTGTGACGTTGATGGTCAGTTTGGTGTGTTGAGACTAAGCAGTGCAATTGGATTGGAGTTGTGATTGAACTGAGATTTGGTAGTGGGTGGCCAGATTGACATTGACTGCAAGGTTGGTGTGAGGGAAGCAAGCTGTAAGTATTGAGCTTAAGGAGGTCTCATCTGACAGAGAAGCATTGTTTCAGACTCAGTGGCCAGAGAACAGAGTAGGCAAGCCAACATTGAAGCAAAATTCAGCTGCCTTCATTAGCGATCTTCTGTACCTTTGGACAAGATGGACAAAAGGAATTTGCACAGAGAAGGTTCAAACATGCAGTGCTGGGCAATTGATGCAACTTGAGCAGTAAAAGCAGTCTCTTTATATATCAACATCACAAAGAACCCAGTACAAATTTAACAAACCCACCTCAAAGTGATTGGTTTTTTTAATCAAGTTCCTTTACATAATGTTGTCCCAAATGCAGTGTTCTTAGACTAATGTATTTAATCTAGTTGGAGTTATCCTTAGGTGTGGTTGTGCTGAAAAGTTACAAATAAACTTCAACTTTGAGAGAAAACAATCAGTGAAATGGCTGTTATATCCTAGTTGTCTAATACTAGGAATGGATGCTCAATCCTGAACTACATAAATTCCAACAGGAGGTTCCATCTTGGAAACATTATTATCAGCTGTGCATTTCATCTATGCTTTTCTAACTTTAATCATCTCTTTTACATATGCAAACACCTCTGATTAAGGCTAGTTTCTGGAGCAGTTTTCAAACATTGCTGCAAGCCATTAACAAATGTGACTATATTAGAAGGAAGCAAAATATGATTACTTCTGAATGCAAGTTGAAAATAATAGCCTGTATGGAAAAATGAAACCAGAGAAAACATGACTGACACAATTGAAAGGCCATTGATACCAAAATTTAAAACAATTTCCATTTGCCAGAGAAAAAGGAACAATAAAGAACCAAGTGCAAGGACTCTGCCAATAAACATGCATCAAACACATAACTGCCAAGAGGTCATTTGCAATGCTGTAAGAGAAACACATCTATTAGTTCTGCATACTATGCTTATGGAGCAAATAGAGCAACATTTGTTGAGCATCTCACATAAATAGATAACTATTTCTTCTCACAGAATTCTCAGCTGCTCCATGATGACTGGTTCTAAAGCAAAAACCTTATAATTGGTAACAGCTGAGATGAGCTTCATTTAGATCCAGCTGAAAGATTGGTTGCAGGTTGAACAGGAGTGTGAATTACAATTCTGACAATGTCAAGCAGTTCATTCACTTTTCTTTAACATAAGTGAGGATTTTAGAGAATTTTGGGATGTTTCTTGTTCCATTATTTAATTTAAATCATGGTTGTAAGTCATTTTCATCTGTGAATGGGTGGTAAAAACAAGCCCAGCAGGTAATTCACACCACATTAAAAACTGTTGGTTCAATAAGAGGACTAATCATTGTAAGCTTCTCGTGACAAATTACCAACTGCAAATTAAAGCTGTTCTGACTGTCGAAAGTAATGATGTGGGTACATAGTACCATGTTCATAATAAAATAGTTTTAACATTTTAAAGTCACATCCTTAAATGTCCCGAGAGGAGCAAGAGCAAAATTACAACTTACTCTGGAGCATTAGCGTTTGTTCCTGGAATGAAGACAAAAATAGCCTTTGGTATCCAGACTGGACATTTATTTTTTCTTCCTTCCACACTCTTGGCTCTGCCAGTGGGAAATGACTACGACTTCTGCACGGAATGGATGTTTCCAGTAGCATTGGGACGGTATCGAGCAGTTCCTGCTTTCCCACCCAATTCCCAGCAGAAAAGAGATGGTAGGATAAGGAGGCACAATATTGAATGCAAACACCCAACACACTGATAAAAGGAATTGTAATGCTTGTTAAAAAATGCCTAAACGTGATGTAATTGCATATCAATTTCAACATTTCAAAGGGATCACTCCCTTCATGACTCCACAGTCCTCTCTTCTGCCCCATCAACCACTTCCCATCTTATGATACTTCCTTATGCAACAACGGGAGATGCAACACCCGCCCTTTTGCCTCTTGCCTTCCACCATTCAGGGAACCAAACATTCTTTCCAAGTGAAGCAGCGATTCTTTCAAACTTGTGCACTGCATTTGGAGTTTACAATGTGGCCTCCTGCACCGGAGGAACCAAGCACAGATTGGGTGATTGCTTTGCAGAACAGCTCCATTCAGTCTGCAGGAGTAACCCTAAGTTTCTGGTTGCCTGCCATTTTAATTCTCCATCCCACTCCCACTCTGACCCATCTGTCTGTGGCCTCCTGCACTGTTACAATGAGGCTCAATGCAGGCTTGAGGAACAGCACCTCATCTTCTGTCTGGGCACATGGCAGCCGTCCACCCTCGATATCAAATTCTCCAACTCGAGGTAACTTGCTCTTTCTTTCTATTTGTATCATAACTGGCTATTTCCCTCTGTCATACGTACAATGATTTTGGCTCAGTCTTTCTCTGTTTACTTCTACAGTCTGGACTAGTAGGCATGTCCCATCGTAATCCTGCTATTAAGATAAGATAAGATTTCTTTATTAGTCACATGTACCTCGAAACACACAGTGAAATGCATCTTTTGCTTAGAGTGTTCTGGGGGCAGCCTGCAAGTGTCGCCATGCTTCCGGCGCCAACATAGCATGCCCAGAACTTCCTAACCCGTACGTCTTTTGGAACGTGAGAGGAAACTGGAGCACCCAAAGGAAACCCACGCAAACACGGGGAGAACGTACAAACTCCTTACAGACAGTGGCGGGAATTGAACCTGGGTTGCTGGCACCATAATAGCATTACGCTAACCGCGACACTACCATACCTGTCCTCCCACTACTGTACCTGTCCTCAGCAGTTAATATAGACAAAGAAGCATAATCAGCCTCTTACTGGCACGTTTACTCATTTGGTCTCATACTATCAAAAATATTCCCTTTGTTCTCACAATTCCCCCACGCCACCTTCTCTACTGCTAAAAAAACTAACTTGTTTTCTCTTGTCTCCAGTTCTGAGGAAGGACCTCGGACCTGAAAAATTAATTCTGTTTCTCTGTCTGATGCAGCTTGACTTGCTAAGTGTTTCTAGCATTTTCTGATTTTATTTTAGATTTCCAGCATCTGCAGATTTTTTTTTATGATTTTCAATCTGGTTTTATCTTTTCATCACATTATTTGCTGAATCTACACATTGTCTTCTTTGCCACTCTTTCCAGATGACAGAAAATCACATGGAAGGATTTTTTAGAGACTTCTTAGTATTTTAGTGGTGTCCGCAACTTATTAAGAGCATGAGCAAACTCTTTGTGGGTTTTTTCAGCTCTTGTATATTTTGTATTACATTACGTATTTTGAGGTGTATTCTATTAAAACAATCTGTAGTTTATGTGTACAACATTCAACTGTCTGCCTTTACTACCCTAGAGCTTAGTCAGATAAATGCTCAAGCTGTATTGATAAGTCTAAGAAGGCTGGTGTTCTCTTTAAATAGGCAGTGTAATCAAAATGTTTAGATAACTGTAGTGAAAGCCACTGCAGAAATGTCAATTGATTATACATAGTAATTTTAAACACCAAAGCTTTGAAGGTTCTTTTCTCTGTGACTGAGTTCTAAACCAGTCTCTTGCATACTCATCAAAAAGAAAATTCAATCAGCATGAATGGCATGGAAGAAGAAATAGTTCAGAGGCTGATAGGTTGCAATAATGTGTCATCAGACAATGACAGCATGTTTTCTTATGTACAGAGCGAAATTGTTTAAATTATGCTTTGAAAATGCTGGTATTCAAATTTTCACGGAATGTCCAATTGATTTTAAAAAAATTACAGATTAATGCTTTGTGTTTCTCTGAACATATACAAAACTCAGTAAAACCTTTAACACTAAAATTATTTATTTTAAATTTGCAAACTTGCAATTCTTACCAGCCTTAAAATCCCTATTTTAAATCAGTCGGGACACTTGACAAATTAAGTTGAAGAAAGCATTTTCATATTTATCTAAAGTCTTAGGCTGAATTGTCTTTTGGAATGCAATGAGAAAATGGCAATACAGGAAGAATAGGGAATGCTCAACATCAAACCCGAAAATGATGTATGTTTAGAATGGCTGAAATCCACAGTGTGAATATTATGCTCATGGGACTGAGTATAACAGAGTCATTTGGTATATGATCTCAAGGTCCTTCTGTATAGCTGCTGTTAGACTGACATCCTGAAACAGTATATAATGGGAATGATTTCATGATAGGGCACTCCTGGTGTGAAGAGGTGCTTACATTAAGTACATCTTGAGAAATCGTAAGCATGCAGCTTGTAATTTTCTGTCTATTAATCATAACAGATGAAAAAAAATTACAACTGCACACCTGCAATTTTTTCTGAGGTATGTTTCTGCAATTTTCCTGAGGGGGGGGGCTTCTCTAATTTTGCTGAGCCAAGCTCCTGTGATTTTACTGAGGCAAGCTTTCCTGATTTCATCCATGTCTGAAATACGAATCCTATTCTCTCAAAAATGTTTCCACATTACATGGCTTTGCTGCCTCACTAAATCATGTGTCTCATAAAGTTGGCAACCTTTGCTTAAACTAGTTAAATCTAAACTGTCTGCTCACCTTCCCTTTTCTAAGCTTGAGACTGTGGCAAGCATGACTACTTTGATGGAAATATACCTTGGATTATTTCATACCAAAGAGAAATAGAATGATGGCAACAACTTTGGTATCTTTGGTCAATGTGTTGAGATTTATGGCAGGATTTTACTTTCTCAATGGTTCTTCTGAGGTTAAATTCTAACCCATTGGAACAATGCTATACAATGTTTACTGTAACCATCATTCCCTGTTGTCACATTTTGGGACTTACGCACTATTAATTGCAATTAGTTGACTGCAACCTAAAAAAGATGAAGTAGCCAGTCACTACCTTCTATCTGTATTTCAGTTTTTAACTGAACTAGTATTTGATGGAATCTGGTTTAAAACAAATTAAATGGCCCATGGCACATTCAATAAATCAACTTGATAAACAGTTTGATGATAAAATGCTCACCAAGCAACCTACTGAGCATCGTTAAACCACAGATATTCACAGCACAGAAAGAGATCTTTTGGCCCATCATGACCATGCTGGCCAGAGATGGGCTTTGGGTTAATTCCACTCCCCAGCTTTTTGCCCATTGCCCCATAGATTAACTTTTGATACACTATTTAGGGGTGTTTCAAATGACCAGAAGCCTCCGTGTCTTGCTCAGCATTAAGCCCTTTTTCCACAACCCATAAAATCATTATCCATACTACAGATGGCTTCAGGGACTTATCTGCCACGATGCTATACTCTGGAACTGGCTCACTTCCCCACTTCCACTCTTCAAGTGGTTTCTTAAAACTCACTCATCCCACCTACCTTTATTTACCTCTGGTAACATCCCACTTACACCTCAACTTTTGTGGCAGTTGCTGCTCTGATCATTTGCAAATGGAAAGTGTGTAGTAATTGGATGCAACTTTTAATGGAGATCACATGCTGTTATGTAAAATGGTGCTTATCTTAATAGTCAAAGTTTTCCATGACATGAAGCACACCAAAAAAAAAGCACAGTAGATAATTGCTTAGTTTACCAATGTAATTGGTATGTGGCTTGAAGGAAAAAGAACAGTTTTTGCTGCAGACAAGAACCATATAAAGGGTCCATGGTAAAAGTATATTTCAGTGACCAATAATTTCAAGGTGTGCCTTCAAACAGAGTCAAAAATAAAACAAAAGATGAGATACACATACTAAAATGCAAGGCATTAATAATTCAAGTGCTCTTTGTATGATAGAAAAAAGTAGAACAGTCTGCATCCCTTAAACCTGACCACAGGAAATATGAATTGAAGTTTATTACAAGCAAATCTATTGAAAAGGGTAATTTTATGCGATCAGTATAAATAAATTACACATGGCATTACTCACATTTTTGCTTTCTTGAGAAGTGGGAACAGCAAAAAAGCAGCAACAAAATTGGGAACTCATTTTACAAGTTTTGTAACTAATGCCTGGTTACAGTGTGTTTTTCTTTCAGTAATAAGCTTCTCTTTACAAGCAGAGAACTGTCACTCAAATCCCTAGGGAGTCAGTATCACTGTGCAAGTCGCACCAGTGTCTGTAAGCAGCTATGTTCTATGGAATGATGCAAAAAGATAGAGGTACTGGCATCATTCTGAGCCCAACTTTGTATGAAATAGTCATTCTATTTTTGTGTATTTGTATTGTCACAAACTGAGACGAAATCAAAAAATTTGCAATAATCAACATTTGTTCAGTCTTTAACACTGCAATATTGAAAGTAGTTCCAGATATATTGTGGCATTTGGTCATTTCCTCCAAGATAAATACACTACAAACCTTGAAGATGAAATCCATTTTCTCTTTCATCTCGTGTTTCTTGTCCATTTATAAAATGAATCTGACTTCACATGAATAATTTTTGTGCATTTTCGTTGCTGATGGTGTTTACTTTTTTATATGAAGTGTGATGATTCAACAGATCTCAGATGTATTCTTAAGTCTTGACTAGCTGTTATATTAATCAAAGAGTCTATTATGGTTTTTTGATTGTTATCGATTAGTTATTCCTCACGGAGAGAACACTGGGAATGAGGGGTCTGATGTTTGAGCTGTAAATTTTGCATGATGTTGTCCAGAATTAATGCTATGAAACAAATCCAATATTTTCTCTCTTAATTTGGCATTATTACTGCCAAAGCTTAAACCGATCAAAAGTAAACCACAATCCATTAGTTGATGGATGCAAATTAGATGCTAATAAAGTCATTGACCTTTTAAGTTAAGCTCGTGGTAAGGGCTCTTGTGCAATGCAAGTGAGCAGGGCACTGAGTCCCAAATAACAAGCTGTCAGCCGGCTGGGGATTTAAAAAAAAAGTTGCTTTTAACATTCAGGCGTGGAGTTACTGGTAGCTAGAGTGCTGAGGAATCAAAAAATGGTTCAGAACAACAAAAATAGCAGTGTCCTAAATCTTGCAGAGTGCAAAAAGAGAGACTGTGAAAGGGAAGTCTTAGTCCCAGGATGAAAAGGATAACCAGCATTATGGACTAGGAGAGGTGGGAGTGAAATCTTGACCAGAGGTTCTCCCTGGGAATATCTGAATTTAGATAAGGAAGCCCACTCTGTCAGAGAAGAAAATGCCCAATTATGTCCCACTAAATAAGAATTATTTCTTAAAATATAATTAAAATGTGTTCAAAAAGAGCCTTTCCTTTTCTGAAAGTTTCCAGTTTTTAGAATACTGGAATATATTTCTGACACGTAAAAGAAAGATATTTATTCCATTCTCTTTCCTGCCTGATTCCAGGCTTGGGAAGATATGGTGAATTGAAGATGGATGAGCCACTATTTGAAAATGAGTGATGTGTTAAACATATCATATCTACATTAAGAATGGGAATGTGCTGGAATCCACCAAGCAATTATTACTCTTTGTATTTTTGCATAGTTTCTCACCATTTTTCCTAATGTTTCTCTGAGCTCAATTCATGCATGAACTCCATAAGTTCCACCTGCAACTCCTTTGACCGCTTTCTCACTAAACTGCTATCCCATTCACTTGGAGAATGGAGGAGAGATAATGGAAGGTGTATAGGTACTGTAGTTAATAGAGCCATAGGCTGCAGAGAGTGTCAGTGGGGTGAGAAGGAATGGTACATATTTGTCACAGTCATAGTGTATGTTGTTTGTGACTTTGGTTCAGGCATATCACTGTTGTGGAAGCTGCAGAAAGTTCCAGGAAACACGGGCATGGATTGGAGAGATGGGAAGATAATTGGTGAGGAATAGGAGATAAAATATGGAACTTCAGTTTACAAGACTCATGAGATTAGAGTTATCTTTAAAGGAATGGTGGCGACAATTCCAAAAAGAAACAGTACGGTATTGAGAGAGGTCAGCTTATATTTGATTTATCTCAATGCTGCCTTTGCCAAACATGCCAATCGATCCTCAAACTATATGGTCAGCTAGCATAATTAGGAATAAAAAATGCCAGCCCAAAAAGGGCAACATTTTAGTTTATTCAGGCAAAATCAGCCTTCCCAATCAAACCACAGTTGGATGTCCCTTTAAAATGTTGGCTATTTGAACAAGTCAAAATACTTCCTGTATATGCTTAACATATTCTGTATGTCATTCAGTGATCATTATAAAATCATTATTTCGTCCTGTACATGTTAAGTGCAATTTTTGCCATTACCCCATCCTTCATTTAGTGTCAAGGTGAACACTGGACGGTTTTGATGAGACAAGCAGGTAACTTTCTCCAAAATGATATATTTTGAGGAAAGAGAATTGGTGTATCAGTTTGTACCCTGGGATCACCAGGAAGTTCGATGTAGATGAACGACAGTGGTGCATAAGGAGAGAGAAACGTGCTCACATTTCCTGTCAGTCTAACAAGACTTGAAACCAGCTTTCCTTTCTGAAGATAGATTTACACTCTACAACTCATTTTGGTGCCAGAGGCAGAAGTTATCTTAACAATTACCCTCAGTTAGTTACATGAAAACTGAGAACTGCATCATGTCCACTCCTGTTACCAAGACTGTGCTATCCAGAGGTAGTGCTCTGCAGTTCATGGTTTATGTAAATGTACTCTATAAGTTCTTTCAGGGAATAGTTTACTTCCTCTGCATTATTGTTCACTTAACTTGTCCAAGAATTACACAGACCAGGTAAAGCACAGTTGTTTTTTTAAACGTTATTATATTTTCTCTTCTCTTGATGCAGCTGATTCATTTTTTGGGGGGCTTTTGATTCACCTTTACCTGATGCTCCTCCCAAGGAGACTTTAGACATGACTGTGATTTCTGCTTGTGAGCTTGGCAGAGGATCAGAGGCAAGTCAGGACTTTTCCTGATAATGTCTGCAGCAGTGTCCTTCCAGTAGAAGCTGCTAATTATGAAATGAAAGTGTGGACCATGATAAACATTTCCCTTCTGAAGAAGTGGTGCTCTACATTCTGGCATGGGGTCTACCACTTCAGTTAACCTGAGACATAGCTTGTCAGTGGGGTTCACCTATTTTCAGTCCCGTTTGTTAAACTTCACCCCTACATGGTCCAAGCGATGGCATAGGTAATAGTGGACAATATTAATGCAATGGTTAGAACCTAAGTAGAAAAGTACAGTAGAAATTAAATCATTTTCATGATATAGATAATACTGGAAGTACATTTTATGATTGAACAATGGTAGCCTAAATGCCTGTCTTCCGGTAATATGCAGTAAGTAGAAGGTGTAAGCTTGAGGAAGTGAATATATGAGTTGGCTGCACAAAAATGTCCCAAAAAACCTTCACATTAGTGCTCCAGCAGTACTCTGATGTATCAAAAATACAAATATGGCCAAATTACTGGACCAATTATTTTCTTTTGAAGTAGATCAAAAAACAGAAAAACATAAACAGTTTTATGAATGGATTGGCTTTCCTGAGTAAAGTTTGAACTTCCTTTGTGGTAAGTTGATATTGATGATTCTTTGTTGCAGCTTCCTGGATGCCAGAGAAATGGCTTGTGGGATTGATTAAGCTAAAAGGCCCTTGGCCATTACTTCCTCTTCAAATCCTTATCTCTCATATACAGCTGTTGGCTTTCCATATAATCTTTGGCTTTCCTCAAAAATCTCAACTGTAGGGCCCATGTTTGAAGATAGAATAAAACCACTACACCCAAGTTCAGGAAATTTCTGATACACCCATTAACACAATGCAGGGCTCTTCTAACCACAAGCTCCAGGACTAACTGTTTGTTATATCAAACAGGAAATGAGTCAGCACCCTGTCTGTTTGTGACGTGCCTGTTCTGCAGGTGTTCACAAAAGGTCTTTGGTGATGAGGCAGCCTGATATTGAGCAGATGCATAGCTGAACACTTGGTTTTAACTTGGACTGGCAGTTGAACTAAAATTGAAATAAAAACTTCTTAAAATTGAAGACTATAATTCATGTGTGAACATCAGGTGTGAATCAAAAGATGTTTTCTGTGCAATGGAATCCACATTGTGAAGTCCACTGTTCAAAGTAATTTTGTGAAAGGTAAATGATATAGTTGAAGTCCAGCCTTTTTTGTTAAAGGGAAGGATTCAAAGTGTACATACTCATTGCGGAGACAGGGAAACAGTTGCCAATGGGAGCGAAATCTGATATGAGACATCTATATATTGGGAACTGTTCCCTTGAACCCAAGAACAATCGAGCAAAATGGATGACATAAACCCGACTGCTAATGTTGGATAAGTTGTCATGATCTATCTTCCTCATAAGTTTGTCACATGTTTCTCTCTCTCGCATCTAATTTTATCACCTCCCTTTGATTTTGTCTTCCAGAATATTTTTTAAATAGTTTTTGCTGTTTCTTTCAACCTTGTTCAAGTCTCTTTCTTCACCTTTGATTTTATAACAATTACTTGTGATACATGGAGCACAAACCCACTACGAATCCTAATGGAACATGCATTTTAATGCACTTATGGTTGGACATAAGATAACATTGAATTTACAAGGCTGGTTGGTGGTTCAAAGCCTAACTAAGAAATAGAGTAGGATGCAAACCTATTTGATGAATCCTTTTTCACAGCAAACAGAAACTGAACCCGAGATTTTCCTTCTTATTCTCATCACAGGTTGTCGATGACCTTCTATTCAGGTTTTCATTTTTGTATCATTTTTTTGTCCAAACACTTGATGCCAGGATCCTCCCAATGCTGATCTCTAAACATTCAGGGAGAACTCAGCATGATGAGATTGTCCCAGATTTGACTGTGTGGTGACTCATTCACTGACCAATCTGAGAAGTAAAATTTGAAAATCCATGCTTTATTATCCTGTTGCATTATTCAGAATAGCAACACCTGTGCATCAAAGCCACGGACCGAAAGCTTCTTTGATTAACAAAATTGAGTGTGTGTTTCTTTCTCAACTAATCAACTAAAAAAAATTATGCGGTATTTTTAATTTACTGCCCGTAACCCTGGATTACCTAAACATATTCTGTCTATATTTTTTCTGATATTCCAGTGGCAGAGAACCTGGTTAAATCATTTCTCTACTCATTTTGTTACTCACTCCATTTTGCACCATATATTCTTGCCTCAGCTGAAGGCAACAGTTCTAACATGGGTGGGAGTAGTTATTGAAGAAGCAATGACATAGTGATGACATACGTCCTATTTTCCATTATTAGTGTCTCGTTAACATTGAGCGTACATCATGCCTGTCTATAATACGAGTGCAGCTGATTTTGATCATGTTTTATCACTGCTGACAATTGCTCCAACATACACATATGTGCTTTCAGCAGCAAGGCTCACACTTTCCCATCCCTTCCCATTTCTAAAGAAGTCAGAGAATAATTTCCACAGGGAAATACATCAATATCCTGTACTTTGGACATAGAGAAATCAAGGTAAAAGCAAACTCAGGTGGAACCTGGCACCTTCCCTGCTCAGATATAACAGATAGATCAAGGTGTGTCTACATCCAACTGACCCATGAGCAAGGCTTGCAGAGATTTTTCTTTGCTAGTCAAACCACCTCCTGTTGTCTCTATCAAACTTTCCACAAAAATAAGATTCTGGACTTCTATTAAAGTGGTCACTCACTCCCTGGTACAAACAAGTGGATCAGATACACTCCTCCCGATTGTGTTTGCACATTGCAGGTGTGGTTCCACAACAAGTATGTGTCAGCAACCTCTCAAGCAGGGATATTGTGTTCCCACTTACACATTCACATAAAAAGTGCACTAACAGGCCTTTGGCCGTCCAAGACAAAGCTGAGGGGCTCTCTCGGATTTTGACAGAGCAGCCAGAAGTGGACTGACAGCAGTTCAATATCTTTGCTTCGCCATCTAAATTCATCTCAGTTGACTTCCTTCTTGTAGGGTGGGAGAGCAGAGGTTGGGCAGGCATTGCTTCCAGCCAGTCTTTCCCCATTATTGTAGTTTGGCTTCTTGTACAAGGAAAATGCAAAAGTCCTCTGGTTGCCATAGATGCAGTCAAACGCAGATGTCAGTAGGCAGGCTATAATGAGGATGGAGACAGATGCATGATAAAAGCAATTACATATCATGCAAGGGCTTCAGTTAGCTGTATACATGTAAACCTGTGAGTGAAGGCTCTGATGTAAAGAGATACTTCCTTTAATGAAAAGCTCTTGAAGTAGTTGAGGGGAACCAAACTTGCTTAGTTCAGTGTATTATTGGATACTGTGGCTCATAGCTCTTACTTTTTTTGACCTAGTTTGCTCATTAAACATATTGCAGCAAGAAATTGATGCGCCTGAGGTTTTGAAGCTGGATTTGACTGCTCTCACCACCTCTTTCTACTTGTCCTGAGCCCTGTATTTTAAAGGTCTTCCTTATTCAGTCTCAATCAAGACCTCTGCCTTACTGAGCCCACATGTAAATGTTACTGCTGCCTCAGAAAATCTGGGGCTTGTGCCCCGCTGCAGACCACCGAGATGTTCTCCATGCATTTTGAATCCTGCTTCAAACAAAAAGAACTGACTGCCCATTCTTTTCTGAAATCTGCTGCAGTATTTAAATCTTGCAGGAACAAAATTAAATGGACAAATTGTTATTCTGAAGGGCTGACTGTCATTGAACCATGAAGATTTACAGCACAGATAGAGGCCATTCAATCTATTGTGTCCATGCCAGCCAGAATTGGAACAACTTAAGTTACTTGCATTTCTCAACTCTCAGCCTGAGAGGTTATGCATCTTTAATTGCGTATCCAGGTTCATTTTTAATACAATAAAGGTTACTGCCTCCACCAGCCTTTCAGGCAGTGAGGTCCAAACCCTCACTACGCCTTGGGTGGAAAAAAAATCTGCTGCTCCCCTCTAATTCTTCTACCAATGAATAAGTTCTACCTTAGTTATGAACCTTTATGCCAAGAGAAATATGTCCTTCCTTTTCATCCTCTCCAGCTATCTCATCAATTTATACACTTCATCTAAATGTCCCCTCACTTTCATTTGTTCCAAAATAAACAGCACAAGCCCAAACACGTTTTCTCCTCATAAATATAATTCCTCAATCCTGGCAGTATCCTTGTACAGCTTCACTGCACCATCTCCAGTGTAATCCTTGGGTTCATTCTTACCCTTCTGATCAGACAATTCTAAAAGCTTAAGCAATGCTGAGGAATTTATACAGAAAGAAGTGTAATAATTCTTTCCCTCCCTGCTTCCAGTAGAGCTTATTTTACACTACACCACTGATTTATTTTTCACTCTGTCCATTTGCAAATTTTCTTTGCAATGCAGCACGCACAGCCTGTCCTTGAGGCACATAAGGATAACTTAAAGATGCCAATGTTTTGTAGGCAAGCAACAAAAGTTATTTTAGTTCTTTACCTGGGCTGATCCTTATAATCTCTGATTGTCTATGAAGCCTACCATGGTTGCATTGTGATATGCAATGGCAACATAGGACCTTGGTGTTGTGGGGGCTTCAGCCCATTGTGAAACTTGGATCATCACAGTCCAGAAAATTAAATTCCAAAACCAAAAGTAGAAAAGGCTTTTCCACTTAAGAAATGTTGTCATGCATAAATGTTACAAAGGACATTGAGAACATTAAAAGAGAAAGAACAATATTGACATAAAATGCATTGTGAATTTGTGTAACTTTTAAGAATTTATTTACCTTTATTTCTTCATAAACATTTTATTTGATTCCTCTGCTACACTGATGAAGCCTACAGTCAATGTTCAGGATGTAGTTATTTATACGCAGGAACCCGTAATATAAACAGGGATCACTAATGCATGTGTTATTCTGAGATCTAAGAGTGATGTTTTCTTAAAACAAAACAGAAAATGGAAAACAATTAAACCAGTAGAGAAGAAGCACACTGTGGGCGTGGTTACATTTTCAGAATATTACAGTTCCACTTGTGACACAACCAAGGGAAAGTAATAAATTAAGGAATTAGTAAAAGAAAGCTGGATGAAAGCTGACTCAGCAACTGGAAAAGTTGTCTAATGACATTCTTTGTGGCTCCCTTATTTCATGACTTAGTTGGAGATCTAATGGTATTCTACTGTTTACCAGAATAAATGTGATAAAAACCATTCTAAGAAAGATCTGGATGCCATTTTTTAGAGTTGGAAAGACATGACATGTAACTGATGCAGAAGCATCCGTTAGCAATAAATGGGAAAGGAATGAGTGTGATTAATATGCATTCATGGACGGGCCCCAATTAGTCCCAGAGTAACATCTGAACAATGATGATCTGGGAATGTTATATCCATATAATTACAAAGAACATAGAACAGTACAGCACAGGAACAGGCCCTTTGGCCCATGATGTCTGTGTCAACCATGATGCCAGTTTAAACACATACCACCTGCCTGCACATGGTCTCCATCTTTCCATCCCCTGCCTGTCCATATGTCTGCCTAAAAACCTCTTAAACATTGCTATTGTATCTGCTTCCACCACCTCCCCTAACAGCCCATTCCGGGCACCTCCATTCCCTGTGTAAAGAAAGGTTTGCCTCGCAAATCTCCTTTAAGCTTCCACCTTCACCCCCCCCCCCACCTTAAATCTATGCCCTCTAATATTTGACATTTCCACTCTGGGAAAGACTCTGACTGTCTACCCTATCTATGCCTCTCATAATTTTATATACTTCTATGAGGTCGCCCCTCAGCCTTCAACGCTCCAGAGAAAACAGTCCTCTCCTTATAGCTAATACTCTCTAATCCAGGCCTAATCCTGGTGAACCTCTTTTGCACCCTCTCCTGTAATGCTGCTACCAGACTGCACACAATACTCCAAATGTGTCCAAACCAATGTTTTATTCAGCTGCAGTAGTAGTTAAGAGCCTTCTTTATTTAGTCAGGATTCAGAGTATTTGTTTAGAATTTTGCCACCGTAGGTTCAATAGGAGGAAAATTCCATGATGTGGGTAAACGATATATGAAAGAGCTTGGTGAAGAATACTGATTCTTATAAAAATAAATATTATATAATGATGGCAGATTGATAGAATGGAATAACCCAGAGTAATGGACACCTGGTGTCTGAAATATCTGAACAAAATCCTACCCAGTGGCTCCAGGTTCTCACTTTCTTTTGTTAACTATTGTAATGATACTGGCAGATCTTTATTTTTACTGGAATTGTATTCAAAGATGGTAACAAAATGTGGATAACAAGTGCCAATGTTAAGAGCACCCATCGAATTCTCAGCTATATAGAGGGTGAAGTTACAAGCTGGTGTATGTAGGAAAATACAAACTAAGAAGAAGGATAGGCCGCCAGGTTCCTTGAACATTCCACCATTTAATATGATAATTGATGATCTGATCTCAACTCCACATTCCCATCTGCCTACAGTAACCTTTTATCTCCTTGCTTCTCAAGAATCCAGCCACTGTTGCTTTAAAACTAATCAAAGACTACTTCTGTTGCTCTTTGAGGAAGAGAATTCCAAAAAATTCTGTCTTAATTGTATGATTCCTTATTTTTGAACAGTGACCCTTAGTTATGTATTCTGCTACAAGAGGAAATATCATCTCCACATCCACCCTGTTAGAACCCCTGAGGATCTTGTATGTTTTGATCAGGTCCCCTATCATTCTCCTGAACTCCAATGGATACAAGCCTGGCCTGCCCAACCTTTCATCTTAAGACGACTTGCTCATCCCAGGTACTCATCCAGTAGAACTTTGAGCCTTGTGTAACAGAAATACAAGTTCTAGGTAAATGCTGAACTAATTATGTGGGATAGTGACTCAGATTAATGCATGGAATTTGAGAGAAAATATTGAGTGCCAAACAATTGAATGGCATGTATTATCCGGACCCATTTGAAAAGTGGATCTTTCAGCACCACAACTCATATCTTCTGTAGCCAATGAAACCATGAGAGCTGCCAGGATGAGAGAAGGCAACTGAAAGTAAGACCTAAAATAGCTAAATCTTTGTTTGTCTTCAATTTTAAAAGTAAAATTCTTTTGATTCTCATTTAACCAGCAAAAGCAATAAATCTGGTTTGCCTCTTCAATTTGTGCAAGAGCATTTGACCATTGTCATTAACAATGAGATGCAACATTTACAGTATTTAAAAGAAAATTAAGAAGATCTTGAAATTATCTGTTGCAATTAATGGTAATACTTGTTGAATAATTGCATATTCCCATATATTGTAATGCCATAGAAGGAGACTATTTCAGCGGGTGCTGTGAGGTAGCATCTCTACAAAAGGGTTTAGTGCTTGTGTTATCTTTTGTTTACAAATGGATAAGTAGCCAAAAACTGTCGTAACAGAAACAGTAAATGTTGGAAACACTCAACAGGACCAGGCGGTAGAGAGAGAAAAAGAATGAATGTTTCATCTGAAGTGGGTGATTACAGTAACTATTTTTAGCTGTAAATCATAACTCCATTGGGGTGGGAGGGGTGGTGGTGGGAGAAAGCATTAGGTGAAATATAAAATGGACTGTCAACTTCTGTCACCGATATTGCAGATACACATTCATGAGCCCTGTCATTGTGAGTTGCTGCAGAGTAACATATAAATATTGTGTGGCTGTGTGCATATAGTTTGCCATATTGTGAGTTGTTCAATCAGCTCCAATGTCCCCTGTCCTCTGCGTTACAGTGATGAGGTGCCAACTGGAATCATAATGGTTCCTTACAGAGGAGAAGTCAGGAGACAAATTAGTACCTGGTTCCCATTTGTGATTACTTAACGAGAAACTTGCATTGGCAAAAGCTCCTCCTCCTGGTCCCCGAGTCGAACGATAATGCATGCTTTTTGAGGGCATCACCACCGAACTTAAAAGAGAAGAGAAAAACTAATTAAACTGTCCCCCACATAAACCAAATCTACCTACAGACTGTGATCTGTCATATTTCTGTGATTAAGTTAAGGAAATTTCAGCTCATGACTAATTCAGGGACATGCTGACAGATTATCCACTTGTTCGGATAGCTACACCTGCCCAAACACAACTGAAAAGCTTTCAACCTTTATTGAAACAAATCTATGCAAAGACCAGAAGTGGATTCTGTAAAGATTCCCTTGTTTGATAAGTGCACAAGTTGACAACAGACAGAGCGAGGATGTACTTATGGTTTGGTTAAACATCTAACTGTTAATGGCAGCTCTTTTTTTTACATGAGGTTTGCAGTTGAAATGCTTGAGTGGAAAAGAAAGAACGGCACACAGATCCATTCAAATCCATGCCTGCTGCTGATAATGAGCTCAAACATTTTCAGTCTGACCAAAAGTTCAAGACAGAAATGTGTATTCTGATCTGACATATAAGGCAGCCAAAACAAATTCAATAAAACATTAGGAGAGCTTGAAAGTTAATGGTCAGAAATAAATTGCAATGAGCACAGGCAAAGCAGAATTATGCCATTTCACCGTTGACATCTACCAAGAGAAATATTGCCATCATTCTTTACAATGAATTGGATTGTGGTCTTGAAATAGGCCTGTAATGTTGTGTGACCAAGTGGGTAGAATAAAATCGCTGTTATTTGTAGGGTAGAATTATCATGCTTAAAACAGACACCATCAGAAGGAGAAATTTGAGTACTCTTTACCTCACAAGTTTCAGTTTCCAGAATCATATCTTGTGAGAAATTGGTTATTATTATTCTTTGCATTAAAGTGGCAGAATACGAGCTGGAGAAAAATATGAATGTAAACGAGGGGGTTTAGTCTGAAAGACAAGGTAGGCAGTTGCAGGGAATGCTTCTGCTAGGCACACTCCCCACAGCACCTTTAGTGAGCTGAATGCTGGTCCTCGTGTGTGAGTGAGGCCTTGCCTTCACTTTTAAAGCTGGTTAATGATCAGTGCCCTTCAATGTTGTGAGAAATCCATTTGTCTTATTGTTGCAATGATTTGTAATGTTTATTGCATCAGCAGAAATTCCGATTAGAGGGAGCACTTCCATGTATTCCCAGCCTCTTCAAAGTTACAGTACTGTCCAAGGTGCATGTGAGCTAATTTTATTCATCTGTGCTTTAAGCTAGTCTCTGATACTACTCACCTAATCACACAGAAATAGTTCAGTGCTGATTTTAGACCCTTCAGCAAGGTTACCTTGATATCCTCATGATCTACAGAAGGAATTTAAAAATGTAGGGCACTGCTGTAAAATAAAAACATAATTTTTAAATTTTTAAGTGTCTTCACAATGAAGCAGGGGTGTAACTTAACCAGGAGTGTATATAAATGCACCATAGAAAAGTATTGTTTTGTATTTCCATTACAGCAACCTAAGCAGCTCAGAATATACTTAAATTGACTGGCTCTGGATGCATAATGATCATAACAATAGGGTGAGATCGTTTTTGTGCATTTCAGAACTACACACTTGAAAAGAAAGTGGCCTCTAATAAATTCTGGAGCAGGTTCAATGGTTAAATGAGCAGAGGAAAGAAAGTTGGTCAATCTTCCACTTGAAGGGCATGCATTAAAGCATGATTAGTCTATTGGATATAATGCTTTTATTGTCCTTTACTCCAGATTGACTCTCAAATTAAATATCTAATATTGCATGCTATTGTTGTCTCATTATTTCCACTGAATCAACACCAAGGAGAATAAATTTACTAGATTTCTGTGGGGAGATAGCTATTCTTGAATAATTTATAGAAAAATTATTTTCTGTGGTCATACTGACACACGTTCACAAACTTTAACAGTGAAAGCATTTCATCCACTATACTTATTAAGTGGAGAGTTTTTTATTTAATTTATTTAATTGTCATAAGTACTTGACAGATAGTGGGCATCACCTATAAAGAATCATTCTGTCATTCTGCAGCCCCCAGAGGGGAACTTGCATCTACAGAGCTTAGCCCCAATTCTCTGACCAATGCAGCAGTGTCTTGACTCAGTTCATTTATTTTGAATTATGTTAATACAAAAGGGAATTGGATTTATATATAGGAGATAAAAATTTACTTGGATAGGGGAATAGAAGGGAGGAGTGAAAGTAATTGGAGCCCTCTTTTAAAGAATAACCACAGCCACAATAGGCCAAATGACCTCCTCACATGCTGCAAGATTCCATCACAGGAACCTGAAATACTGTGCACAAATATTTTACAGTAGAGTTATAGAGTAATACAGTATGGAAACAGGCCCTTTGGCCCAACTTGTCCATGCCAACCGAGATGCCCATCTAAGCTAATTCCATTTGCCTGTGTTTAGCCCACATCCCTCTAAACCTTTATTATCTATGTACCTGTCCAAATGTCATTTAAATGTTGTTATTGTACCTGCCTCCACCACTTCCTCTGGCAGCTCGTTCCATATACACCTCACCCTCTGCACAAAGCAGTTGCCCCTCAGGTCCCTTTTAAACCTTTCATCTCTCACATTCAACCTATGCCCTCCAGTTTTTGATTCCCTTTCCCTGGGAAAAAGACTGTGTGCATTCACCCTATCTTTGCCCTTCATGATTTTATACACCTCTATAAGGTCACCCCTCAGTTTTCTATGCTCCAATGAATGAAGTCCTAGCCTGCCCAATCTCTCCTTATAACTCAAGCCCTCGGGTCCTGACAATGTTCTCATAAATCTTCTTTGCACTCTTTCCAACTTAATGACATTTTTCCTCTAATAGGGTAACCCAAACTGAACACAATATTCCAGGTGCAGCTTCACCAACATCTTGTAATACTACAACATAACGTCCCAGCTCCTATACTCAATGTCCTGACTGATGAAGGCCAGTACGCCAAACGCCTTCTTCACCACCCTGCCTACATGTGACGCCACTTTCGGGGAACTGTGTGTTTGTACTCCAAGGTCCCTCTGTTCTACAACACTCCCCAGGGCCCTTCAGTTCACTGTGAATGTCCTCCCCTGGTTTGACTTCTCAAAATGCGACAAGCCACACTTATCTGAATTGAATGCCATTTGCCATTCCTTAGCCCACTTACCTCGCTGATCAAGAACCACCCCCCCCCATAATTTTTGATAATCTTCTTTACTGTCTACAATACCACCTATTTTAGCATCATTTGCAAATTTACTAACCATGCCTTGTGCATTCTCATCCAAATCAATGTAAATGACGAACAACAATGGGCCCAGCACTGATCCCTGTGGCACACCACTAGTCACAAGCCTCCAGTCCAAAAAACAACCTTCTGCCATCACCCTCTGCTTCCTATCATGAAGCCAATTTTGTATCCACTTAGCTAGCTCTTCCTGTGATCTAACCTTCCAGACTAGCCCATACAGGACCTTGTCAAAGGCCCTGCTAAAGGCCATATAGATACCATCCACTGCCCCGGCCTCACCAATCCTCTTCATTCCTCAAAAACTGTGCCACTCTCTATTCTCCTGATTTGACCTGAAAGAACATCAAATAAGGTTTGATTGTTTGGTGATCTTTTGGATATTTTAGGGACCTTGGAAGAATTTGAACACTGTCCTTTTATTTCTGAGAGTTGGTTTTGATTACTGCTAGATAAGTCAGATGAAAATCTTTTTCTCTCTGCCAGCGACAAAAGACCCACTTGAAATGAATATGACTAGTCACAACCAACTTCATAATTTGCACACATCTGCATCATACATTATAAGCAACTAATAATGCATTTCATGAAAGGATTGCATGATGTAAGATCCCATATTATTGTCATTAACTATCAGGATGGTAAAACTGAACTTGATAATCCTTTGTCTTTTATTACTTTCACTACTTGTCCTTCTGTAAAAATGCATTGTATGGGAAGTGCAAAATTTCATACTGTAGTAAACACACTGCTGTTTTGAGGTTAGATTTTGTGTTCCAGTTATATATTTTACATTCTGTTGACACTAACTCTCCTCTGTCTTTCGTGTATTACATTCCATGTGTTGTGTTCAATGCAATCAGGAAAAGGCAGATTTGTGTACAAATTTGGAGTCATGAGTGAGGGATGTCTTGGGCAGACCATTTACTACTCCAGCATCTGCAATCTCTTGTGTCTGCTTTCTCTGGTTGATCTGCAAGTAGCAATTCAGACCAAGCACTTTTGGAGACTCTAGGTTCGCAACTAATTGACAGCTAGCTATAAGACATCCATGCCCATATGTTTAAAATTAAGTGAAGACCAAATAGTAGTTTCTAAGATCCATTAACACAAGATTCTTTAATGCTTTTGTATTTCCGGACGACACTTGCCATTGACAGTGAATGGTCTTGATTTTATTGTTGATGGCATTCCTTCAATTAAAAACATGTTTTTACAGATTGGAGTTGAAAGGAACAGGTTTGAATCAGAATTATACGAATTGCAAAGGTAGTATATTGATCAGCATAAATAACCTCTTTCCACTGACGAATGAATTTCTTGTATTTTATTCACTTCAGGTCAAAACTTTGTTGAGCCAAACTGAGACTGGTTTATGCTTGCTATAATACAAAATGTATTTTTAATAACTTTAAGTAGCAAAACTGAAAATGGATTCTATTTCTCACTAGTGATACTACTCAACTTCAAGAGTACCAAGAAATATGAAAGGTTTAATTAGCCTCATTGCTATTCCTACAGATTACAATGTAGGGAGAAAGTAAGTGGGCGAAGCAGCATCTCGAGCAGCAGTGCTAAAAAGATTAAAACAGAAAGGAAGACATGTTTTAACAACAAGCTTGAGTTGTTTGTGGCAGAGGTCAAGGAGAACAAAAACAATCTATGTAGTGTCAGTGGTGTCAAAATGAATACAGCTTTGAAAATTTGAACTGAATGCTGTCAAAATAAGACAGCATTAATCTGTTGGGCAGTGATCATCAACTGCTTAATGTGAATGCTCGGACGATTCTGAGGAATGATCTAATGGAGAACATCAAGTAAATAGTAAGGATTAAAGCTGTGTGGGCAGAAACAGGAGACTGATAGTTAGGGGTTTTGGGGGGGTCTTGCAATTTCTGAGAAGCCAGCTATTACATGACAACTACCGCCTCCATTATGCCCATCCATATCTAACACCTTTTGAGAGCAAGTGGTTTCCAAAGGGCCACAGCCATGAAATCTCAATGGATTATGAGACAAAGAAAAACCTAAATCATTGTCCTCGTCTATTAATGTTTCAGCTTCACTGGGGTGGTCAGGTTGAGAAATAGGATCTCTCACATTTTACAGCAATTGAATAACCTGCTGAAAAGGAGGGCTTGGTCATACAAGGACATGCATCTTTCAATATCATGATAGCTATGGATATTTGGCATCTGATGTAATTCCTGTCATCTGTGCAGCACGTGTAGTGAGACTGGTTGACTCCTCCTATATTCAGCAATAGTAAACCAGTCTCAATGTTTTAAACATGAAGTGAATAAAATACAAGAAGATCATCTATTTATCTGAGGTAATTCCTGTCACATGTGTAGTAACGCTGGTGGATACAAGGGATGTTCATCCCTCATCTCCAGTGTTATAATAGGCTGTGAAGGGACAATTTCACATTTAAATGGCCAGTAAATGCTGGTGCACCCTAATAGATGCACCTGCTGGGTGTTACCTTGCAGTATTAACAACCACTTTGGTCTTTGTCGCTATAAATCTTGGTGCTGTCAGTGGACTAAGGCTTTGGGGAGGTTTTGGGGAGAACATACTGGCAGGCAGAACTTGGGTTGGGTCTCTGGGGAAGGTAAGCAGCTGGATGTGGTGGAGGGATGGGGGGAAGAGGGCATGGTTCTTCAAAAAGAATTGGGGTTGAAAGGGGGACTCCACAAAGTTCTCACGCACAAGGGATCTTCAAAGAAGAATGAGCTGAGGCACAGATGGTGATCAGGTAAGTAGTGAAGCTTGGGGTCATTCTTAGGAGTTTCAGAGATTGCTGGGTCTGAGGTACAGGCTTCAGAGGATTGTGTGTGAGATGGAAAGAGAGTTGGGAGGGGTTGGTACCATGTAAGGGGGGGGGCAAAGAGATCAAAGGAAAGTAAGGGATTTGGCTTACGGTCTCCCAAACTACCACTAAAACCTAATTACTTTCAGAGTTCTTAATGATTTTACTCCTGGGACGTTTTGAAACATTGCAAGGGGACTGATGTAGAAATCTCGTCAACCACATGAATGTCTCTACAGGAAATGACCAGTTGAATTTCCAGAGTATCCAAAACTACCCTGATATGGTTATTACCATGTTTCATTCTCAGTGAGGTTTAAATCTCAATTGCATAATTCTGATAAAAACAGCATGGTGGAATTACATTTCCAACCCTGTAGCTCTATGCACCCTCGAAAAAAAACACTTGAACACTGCAGAGTGGGGCCTCGCATAACTAATTCACACCAGCCACCTGAAAAAACAAATGATCCTTCAGGTTGGAAAAATCATCCAGATTCAGAATATATCCCTAATGCAAGGAGTGGTTAGGGATTCGGAATGCTCAGCCTGACAGGGTGATCAAAGTGAATTAATACTTTTCAAAGGGAATAGGATAAATTACAGTAAGGATCAGTGTCATCTATTTAACATTGTAATATTTGGTCATCAGTGTACCTCAGTCTTGGATAAAGAATGAGGATATTCATTGTTAATAATTAATAATAGAAATACAAAATGAGCCCAGAAAATAGAGCAAGTGAAACCACTTTCCACTCTATGTCGTCTTTTGGTTACATACCCTTCTGATACTTGTGGCACCTACTGGTTTTGACAATTTCATGTAGAGCCCTACATGCTAAATAATGTCAATTTCCAGTAACTCTCAGTTTTAATTACTACCTTTCAATATAAAATGGATGCCTGAGGTTGGCAGGCTCCTGGTCATTAATGGAACTGATTTATTATTAAGATCTTCCCAAAGAATTCAAGGAATTTACCCTTTTTTTGTTCTTTTAATTTAGTTTTTTTTGAGATGTGTTGTGTTAACCCATTTTGCCTCACTCCCTCAGTAGTAGTACTTTGGATTTCCCCACAAACAATTAATCATGATGAAGTGTGACACCATTTTGGTCAAAAAACTAGACTGGTAATCATAGGGCCAAATAATCTGGAGCTATGTTTGAATCTATCTGTGGCAGGTAGAGAGTTTGAATTCAGTTAATTAAATAAAGACATGGGAAATGCTATTATCAAAACTGATGATCATGGTTAGGAAGTTGTGGGCATGCTATGTTGGTGCCGGAAGCGTGGCGACACTTGTGGGCTGCCCCCAGAACACCCTACGCAAAAGGTGCACTTCACTGTGTGTTTCGATGTACAAGTGACTAATAAAAAAAAGTCTTATCTTATTGAATTATCATTACCACCTGTCTAGCTCATTAATAGTCTTCAAGGGAGGAAACCAGTGTTCCAAGATGAACTCCAGAACCAAAGCAATATGGTTCACTTTTATCTGCTTTCTGTAATGGCCCAATATGCTTCATGGGGCTGCAGTTGGCAATGGCATCCACATTTTGTGAATGAGTTTAAAACAAAAATTACCCTGCACTAGTACTTTACGGGGGTGGAAAGCCAACAATGGATGCAGTGCATTCAGCTTGTGTTACTTGCCATGCACCGACTTTCACAGAGTGAGGTCAGTGCGTCTCTAATGTCAGAGGACTAATGCTTGCACAGTTTATCATTCACAGGGGAGATAGTGACTGATATGAGCCACCTACCACCTTGTGACCTGGCGTCAAATTCATCCATAGACCCAGAGGCAATGGGCTTGATTTATCAGACAGTATTGCGTGGATATTTAAAGCCAGTGATGTTTGCTTTGTGCAAGTATGTAGCTTCAGCTCTTGCACTTGTTTACAATTATCATTAAAGGATTAGGCAAGCTGGTGCTTGTTTTCCAAGCATTACCAATTCAGGCCAATGTCCCAAGCAACATTTCACACATCAAAAGCTTCCAAACTCTCCTGATCTCCTCTATACAATCTCCGTCCAGGTAATTATTTAAAGCCTAAACTTAAAGTGCAAAATCTAGCCCATCATCTTCATCCATCACAATATGTTGCTTGTACCAAAGTACCAAAGTTCTCTTGAAGAAAACAATTATAGATAATGGGATGACAAATATATCCAGCAACCATCTGAACTGTCCCAGTACAACACCTTGGCTGTCCACCTGTATCATCTAATATTATCTATTTTAGGTGACAGCAGCATGCGAAACGTTGCATGTTGTGTGTTATGCAACAGCAAACAAAGTATTCACAGGTCTTTCCAGGGTTTACTCTGATCTCTCCCCTATGAGATCTAAACAGCTGAATCACATTTTGAAAGTGTCAAATGTGCACTCTGTGACTATCTCTGTGACAAGATGAGTGCCATTATAATTCTCTTGTGGCCAGTTTGTGTTTTGGCACAGGAGCCATAAGCCGCAGTTTCAGACCATCGCCTCTTTTATTTGCCAGAGAATTGCAATCATTGGAAAGTGCACAGACACAGTACGCAGATACTGACATCTGTAGGTTGATGCCTAACCTAGCAGCAGGTCATCTGCCAGTTCCTACGGAAATCTCCACTCTAGCAAAAATAAAGTATTTGGATGACTCCAGGGAAACTGGTATAAGTGCCTGTGCTGATAATGCTGGCGTCTCACACTCCAATAGAATAAGGCCTTTGTTAATGTAGTTGCATGAATTCTATTTTGAACTTGTCGTATATGGATTATTGGGGCAGACCAGACTCGATCCGGTCCACTGCCTGTGCATTTGCCCCAAAGGTGGTCCCATGGTCATGTTCACTTTTGTGGTTCCCAACGACTTCACAGCCTGGGTTCTGAAGATTAGGCTGTGGACTGGTGACCAGGCCTCTGGACAACAAGTTCTAAGCCCCACCTCTTGCAACAGACTGATGGTCTTTGACAGCTCATGCTTCCAGAGGCCTATTTCACTCTTTGTAAATCTCTCTGATAATCAGGGACATTTAAAAACAGTTGAAAGTGATTAAATTAAATAGATTTTTTTAATGACATATGTATCTGAAACACAATAAACTAGTGATAATTTATGAATATAAACATACAGAGATATAAAAAATAATGAATAAAAATTTCACCTTTGCTTACCTTACTAACTTAAGAGTAGGGCCCCATTTGAATAAATAGGGCAGCTCTAAGCATGCCATTTATTGCTGGCTTTGAGTTGAGGAGCCAAGTATGAAGTGTATCCAGCTTGTTGGTTCAGTAAGTTACAGGACTTAGCAGTGAGGTCTGTAAGCAAGCACAGAAATCCAGAACAAGCTGACACACATACTGATGACAGCTGGTGGTTCTCTACAGAACCGTTGGCCAACTCTCATGCAATCCAACTCATTGTTAACAAAAATATCTCTTTGGTCCTTAGATGATCCTTTTGTGGGATCACTTGGCTTATAAAGGGCGCCCTTAACAAAGAAGAGTAAGTCATTAGAGATTACTATACCAATAGTTGTTTTAACAGCAGTCTTCAGGGTACCAGTGACATAGAAAGCAAAACTAAGTACCATCTTTACTGATGAAGCATGGTTGAAGTTAACCAGGTAGGCTGTTATAATGAATCAATTTGATCACAACTATGTACTTTAAGTGTGAATAATATAAAAGAACACTTTTCTGATTAATTATTGAATTAAAACTGACCATCCCTCCATATAATGTTGAGGGATGGTCAGTTTTATATCTGTAGAACTGTGCCTCCAATCAATACTAACCACTTGAAATTGTTCAAAGTAAATTTAGCTTCAGTCATTTACACCCTGTGTGGTCATGTTCTTCTTTCTTGTTCTAAAAGCTAGCAAACAAACCCAAAAATGTAATAAAGAACTCCTACTCATTTTGGGAATGAAATCTGTGGCAAGGTGTCTATTTTGTCAACACACAGTATGTATAACTGCATAAAAGTCCACAATTATAAAATGTACTGAGTACCAAAATTAAGAGCCGATCCAGTGTATTATTTAGACCTTGGAATCACATATATCAAAACATTTTCCTTCAAAATAAACTACCAAGAAGAGAAAGCCTTCAGAGTGCTTATGGAGTCAGGTTTTCGGATTTTCTCCCCTTCTTCCCTGAATGTATTGACTCAATTCTGTCATCACCTGATCTCATGCATCTGCCAACACTCATCACTGAACAGCAATCTGAAATGTTGTGTGAATCTAGGTCCGATTGCAAAGGTCAACTGATCATGAAGGAGGGACCACACTGGCAAAGACATTACACTCACAGCCACCTTAGTAGTAGGAGATTCATTATGCCTTCCTTAAAAATGTGCAACACGTTTTCAACAATTTATGGTGTGTTCTGTGGTGAGGTATGGGGCTTTCCTGGTGAATGAATGCCAATACCATATGGCAGCTTCTGAACTCGTGTTTTGTATTTCACAACACTTCTTTTTATTCCCAAGTCTCCTCATAGATACGCCTAGTTCCAGCCTTAGAATTGCTCCATTGTTGGGAACCATTTTGGAAGCCGTCCCTGTTCGATTTCATTTGTCATTTTGTGTGTTGATTCTATCAGTGGAAGAGCTTCCTTTTCCCTTGTTGCTGAGAACTTAATTGGAGGAATTAAACCTCCAGTCTGTCAGTATTTATAAAATTAAGAGCAAAAATAATAATACAATGAAAAAAGAAAAGAACTGTACTTCACAAAAGGAAAACTTTCTTTTATCATTTTGTATAATCATAACATGAAGAAGCAAGTGATGAAGTGGAAGGAGGGGTTCTGTGATTCATAATAAATTGCATCCTTCAAATTAACATACTAGAGGGAAATATTTGCTATGTTCCATATAGCAATTATTTAATTTGTTAGAGCTCTCAGAATATTGATATTCCTTGCAAAATATTTTATCCAATATTAAAAAACTTAATAAATCTTCCATCTTCTATTTCAAAACATAAGAATGCTGACTGTTCCTAATATGAACCCAGAAATAACCACTGTCACATAAGGTAATGAAAGCATTAAAAGTGCAGTATTAAGAGGAGACAAGATGCAATTAGCCAAGAAATTACTCTGATCTTGCTGACATTTTCAAAATAACATAATACAATATACATTGCATGCTATGATTGACAGTCTAATCCACTTTGATGGCCCAAGTCTGCATAGTGTGAGCAAACTGGTATATGACCAGATAAACCTCACAGCTGTGAATTCCTGATATGTCCACGTACTACCATCAGTGCACAAAGTCTGCAGGTTTAAACAGTGATGAAAGTATCGACCATTAATGACAGGATCATCTTCTTTCCTGAAATACAATACGCTAATCCCTTTTGCCAGTTCTATGAATTCATAATGTAAATTATAAACTCTGGTAATTCATCTCTACTAACACAGTAGTGTTTGGAAATAGTAAAGAAATCTGTGCCCTCTTTGAAATGCCAGAAGAAGACATGAAATGTTCTTCTGGGCTGTAACATGAAGTCCTGTGTCATTACTAATTTATCACATAGCACCAACAAAGCTTCAGTACAAAATATGTTTGTCTTTTATGTAAAATTCACTGTACTCTGGAAATTTATAATTTAAAACTTAGCAATAAAGAAAAAAAATGGCATTGAATTAATGGAAAGAAGATCAGGAAAAATACAAATGATTTATAACATGGGACTTGAATTTATGCTCTTTAAACTGGTCCTTCATGTGAACTCGAGGCCATTTGTAAGGTGATGCCTTTGTATAGCACACAAAGTAGTACTTCCCTGGAGTTACACAGTAATGAGCTACAGCACATACAACATAAACAGAAACATTAATATCCATATACCGTTACACACACTGCATGAGACGCATTGAGCAGTATCTTTTGGACAGGAGAGAAGTGGCTGCTTCAGTTATCTGAGGTGTTACATGGGAAACATTACAATTCCATTTCTAATCTGTACCGATTTTAGATGCACATTGCCGTGCTATAAACACAATCTGTTTTAGTCTCAGAAGTCATGTCTTATCTAACTGAGGGACCCTTTGGGCAGTGTGTGCAATGGGTAAGGGTCCCCCACCATGGATTCCTTGTTCTGAGGTTTGAGCCTACACTAACTCCCAAACTGAAGCTGGTGGGAATGATATCGGAGTCAATAAATAGGAAATTGTATGTGTGTGCGTGTGTGTGTGTGTGTGTGTGTGTGTGTGTGTGTGTGTGTGTGTGTGTGTGTGTGTGTGTGTGTGTGTGTGTGTGTGTGTGTGTGTGTGTGTGTGTGTGTGCACGCGCGTGCATTCTAGAGCCAAAACAGTATATTGTGGTAAGTAATCCATCAGTAATTCTTCCAGAGTTCCAGTTATGAGTAATGCAACTGGCAAGATTTTTCTTGACCTCAATCAGTCTGAATTTTGCCTTCTTGATGTTATTTACGTCAAAGGCCCTGTCTTTCAACTTCCATTTTTGGTCAAGGCTTAAAAGAGACCAAGAGCCGAGTGAATCTGACAGAACACAAACTAATCATTGGCAAGCAGATTACTATGTGTCACCTAATGACACCACTTTAATGATGACTTAGAAGGGGTTGATCAGAGAGTAACTGGCAGGATGGGATTTAACATGTTTTGGTGACTTGTTCATCACCAGTGGCCTAAATACATTAAAAAACTTGACTGATACAGTCACCTGAAACAAAGGTTTTAGCAGAGGCATTGGCAGAGCCCATGAACTTTACTGTGTCAAAACTGGTCAGTGCTTTTTTTCTGTCACATTGAGTAAATGGAATTGACTGGATAGTGATAGCTATGACACAGGGGTCTTGGCCATCCAGTTGCAATTGCCAACTGAAAATATCTGTTGGCATTGCAGCTTTTTTTCTTGTACTCCTGCTAAACTTTGCAGTAATTCAGAATGGGAATTTTCATGGACTATGCAGATAGCTCTGTGTAGCATCCTCAATGGTTCATGCCTCATTTTAAGGAGATCCCCTAAGCATGCCATTTGCTTTTTCAGGGTTAGCCTCCTGGCTTGATCACAGGCAATGAGGAGTGAGGCTATGAGCTTAGGGATTGTGGTAGTATGTAGAGCTGATGCTGAGTGCTCACAATTCGGTTTTAGGCTGCTGGTCCAAACCCACTGCATGAAACTTTGTCTTCATGAGGACTGTGTAGTGATCATATCTAACACTGGTATTGTGTGTAGCTGTGTTTGCATCAGGCTAATGAGAGCAGGTTGTGTAGGTTTCAGCCTTACGCTGATGATGATCTTTAGCCACTCTTCATGTTGGATCTTATCCAAGAGCCTGCTTCCCTCAGCACTTTCTTCAAGAGGTTAGATGGTGGATGGGGATTAACTGAAGGTTTCCTCAATCTTGAGTAATTTGATTCATGACATTTCATAGAGGCATTACATTGTGTTAGAGCTAAAGTTCAGGCAATACAACTTACACCAATTCAAAACTGATCAATCTTAAGAAACAAGAGATTCTGCAGATGCTGGAATCTGGAGCAACACACACAAAAAGTGCTGGAGGAACTCAGCAGATCAGGCAGCATCTATGGAGAGAAATAAACAGTCAATGTTTTGAATGGAGATGAAGGGTCTCGACCTGAAACGTCGACTGTTTATTTCTCTCCAAAGATGCTGCCTGACCAGATCAATCTTAAATAGGCTGAGTTACTGAGGCTCAGTGTGCAAATAGTTCCTTAATGCAATCAGTAATTGATACACTCATGTTTAGTATGAGCAGCCAAAGATCAATTTTGTTCCCGGTATTTAAAGCTGCTCAAAAGTGAGTAATTGAGTTCACAACTTTTCAGACACTGCTGACAGAATGGGAACCAAACTTTGGTATTACAGAGAGACACTTTAACTAAAGTAAAGTAGTCTCTTAAACTTTTGGCTGCAGTCTAAGACAGGAATGTCTCAGCCATTGAGTCACAGCTCACACCCACAATGATAGATTTCATTTGCCTGTTTCCGAATCCTCAGGAGAGTTGCTACAAATTGAGGCAAATAGCTCAGGAATTCAGGGACAATTCTAATCTTGACTGGATTGCCCTTCTATCATTTTGCTATAAATTGTGCCACTTGAAGGAGTTTGTTTTTCAGCTGTGGCAAAATCTCTTCAGGATTGAAGAAAGCTTTTCAACAGAAAAAAAGTTATTTTCAGTAAACTACTTAAAGTAACCTGACCAAAACTGTCTCGAGAGAGTTTTCATATCTGGACTTGTGCAACTGTAAAGCTTTATCCAGATTGATGTAATTCATCCAGAATTTGAGCAAAATTTTGAAATAATAAACATCTAACAAGAAGCTGCAACAGCCAGAACAGAGATAATAGAGCAGTATACGGTAGAAATGAAGAATTTGAATGAAGTGTCAGCAAGGTTGCCAGTAGTGATAGCTAAGCCAGTGGTTAGAACCCAGGGTAGTAATTAAGATTTTATAGTCCTTGCTGGATGAGTAGTTTTGCCCTAATAAGTTCACAGCACGGATGATTGTCATGCACCACAACATTAACAGGTTGAAAGCTATGTGAGAGGGTGGTTACAACAATCTGGTTTCTACATATATTATTTCTTGTACTTAATACCTGCAGAATAAGAAATTAGCAGCCAACAGTAGTAGCATCAGTGCAATTTAATCATTCTGCTACCTGGCTCATAACCACATGCATCATTCATCACAATTTCTTGAGGTGTGTTGACTCTCCACATTGTTATTGGCCATCGATTGCGACCTGCGGCAATTTACTTGTATCAGTTAGCAAGGTTGCCTTTTGTGCTGCTATTTCAGAGCCTTCTCTTCCATGTTGTTTGTTGTTCATAACTAGACGCATCCCCGCACTCCTAAAATAAATCACTTTTTGTGTGCCATTAGCCACAGATGGAGCTCAAAAGATCTGGACCGATGAATAAAATGGCAGAAGTCCTGACTTTTGTGTATATATCACAATCTAATTTCTGGCATCATAATCACTCAACTGATGTTGATTGATATTTTGCTGCCTGAACACGAGATATTTCTTCATATTGCTGAGGATAACTAGCCATGTGTCTCAGTATATAAAGGTGCAGTGTAACCTTGATGTAGCACGTCTCATTATATTGGGGTTTCAAATATACTGTAGATATTATCAAATCCCCCAAGATGGAAATTAGGTAAGTGTTAGTTTCAATTATAATGCAGGTAAGTTACAACAGTGTTAAAGTTGTCCCTTGACACCTAAGATACATTAAGGGTTCATTGTATTCCTTCATTTCAGAATGTTCAGTGTATGATTTTTGGTTATCATTTCCAGGTAATTCGTAATTTGTTTATTACTGAGTTTTTTACATTAGTAACTTGTTCATCTGCTTTTTACCACCAGTTAACCACAGTTGTTACCCAAACATAATTAGTAATCCTGTTCACTATCCATCAATTTGGACTGTGGCATAGCTTTCACTGCTCTGCAGTAGTTGGCAGTTGATCTGAATATTGCAGGTTTACTTGGTTTAAGGTGGTGCTAAGACAAGAAGTTGTGTGATATAGTCTCAGATCTTTTTCATCTAATGACTTAGTGGCCATCAACAGCTTTAAATAACCATGCACTGTAGAATCACGAGGCGGACAGTGATATTATGTGGAATTAATTTTCCTAACAGTTTCCCAGGAACCTAGCAGGAATATATTTCCACCATTTCTATCACTATGCAAAATAATTTGCCAGATCGTTCTGCTTATGTTTAGCAGCTTCCCCAAGTGAGTAAGTCACAGACTGTCACTCGCCTCCATTGCTGGCTTGCATGTAGAACCCAGACTTGTTGGGATCCATCAGCATTATCCTGGGGATTCTGCCACTGAGATCCTGTACAAGATCAGACCCGCCATGGGTTTCAAGGTCCCATTCTTCTGAATGGTCATTCCTAACCTGGAAATTAGAAGGATAAAGCTCAGTTAAGTTACTTATTTTCTGTTGTTTAAATGTTTTAATTATTTCTTTGAGCTTTACTTATTTTTATTTTTACTTTAGTTTTGTCCTTTTAATTACATGCAGCAATATTGAAATTTTTAAAATGTCTCTGACTCTCAGAAGCATATAAAAACTGTTAAACTGCCTCTGAGATTTGGTAAGAAGTGAGGCTTCATTTACCTACATATTACAACACAGAAGGAGGCCATTCAGTCCAGTGGATCCATGTCAGCTCCCAGAAGAGCAAATCCATCAGTCACACTTCCTTTCTCCTCAGTTAAATGTTCTCTCTCACACCTGCCCATAAATTGCCCCCCAGATTGTTCTTGACACTTAGAGTCAGAGGGTCATAGAATTAGACAGCATGGGAAACTGGCCCTTTAGCCTAACTCATCTGTGCCAACCAAGTTGCCTACCTGGGCTAGCCCCATTTGCCTACATTTGCCCCGTATCCCTCTAGATCTTTCCGATCCATCTACCTGTCCAAATGCTTTTTAACTGTCGTAATTGTACCCACCTCTACCACCTGCTCTGGCAGCTCGTTACCCACACTAAAGGGTAATCTACAGCAACCTATTCACCTGCCAGCACATCTTTAGGATGTGGCGGGAGAGTGGAGCATCCAGGAGAACATGCAAACTCCACACAGGCAGGACCCAGGGTCAGTATTGAACCTTGTAGATGTGAGGCAGCTGCAGCACTAACTGATGTGCCACCGGTCCACCCTCAGCCACATCTTCACTCCTAGTTTTCCCTCCTATGAGAGATATGGTGCTTGAGGCTTATCAGCATTGAGGCCTCGTTGTTTGTATCAAGCATGGGGGTTCAACTCATTCAGTATACACTTCTAGTATTATTGACTACCTGCACTGCAATTTCTCTGTAACTGTAACACTATCTTCTGCATTTTTTTTTCCTTTTTTATGACCTCGATGGACTTGTGTTTGGAATGATCTGTATGGATGGCATGCAAACAAAAGCTTTTTGCTGTATCTTGGTACATGTGACAGAAACAAACCAATTACCAATCACCAGTTCTGGTTAATGTTGACAGGTCGGAACAGAGGTGGCAAGACTGGTGGCAGGCCAACTCCTGTGCAATCCAGTCCACAGACTGTAGCAGCTCCAGGCTTGGGTCATTGAGTCATAAAGCACAAAAGCAGGCCCTTCAGCCCACACTTTCCTTGCTGATCATCAAGTACCCAACCATACTCATCCCATTTATCAACACTTGGTCTCTTGGGTTTGAACCAATTAACATTAATAAATGTTCTAAAATAGTTCACTTTGTTTATCCTAGTTATTACATCATGCATATATTTTGAAATATGTTGATGTCACGCATAAGTCTGTGAAATATTATTTTGTTGGAAGTTGTCACATTTTAGTTTTGGAAGAGATGGATGACTGGTTCTGGAATAGTTTAAAAAGCATCATCTGAGAGAAAGTGGATCTATCAAATGATACTCAGCCCAAAGCAGTCAGAAATCAAATTAATTTAAATTCTGTCAATTTCATCAGACTGGGAAAATCTGGCAAAATCTTTCAGTAAGACAAACATAGCAAGACTACTTGTAAGTCACATTGGTCCTGTATTACGATGTATATAATTCATGTGGTTGCATTAGTTTCAGCTGGAAACAGCTTGACAGAAAGTTAGCTCTCTGTATTTAGAATAGAAACCTGGACAGTCTCTTACAGTGCATTTGGGAAAAGAAACCTTTATTGGGTTTAACCCTGCCTGCACGACAGAAAATAAAGGTGGGAAATGCTATTTAAAACAGTCAGTGTGTTTAAGCTTGTGGGATATAATCCCTGAATGCTCTAAGAAGATATGAATTGTGTTTGCAATATTACATTTCTGTAATATTTCATTTAATAGTCTGAAGCAAGATGTAGTTTTCCCCCTACAAGTGTTCTCTTTATTGTTCAGCCTTACAACCTGACTTTTGATGCAGAAAGCTTCTGATTTTTTTCCCTTCCTTTAGGTTTCCTAACATGTTATGAAATATTAGCCACAGAACCTTGCAATATTTCCTATCTGCATCTCACATTTAGCATGTGGACTCTTACCCTGTTCTGCTCACATTCACAATTCTCCATTTATAACATTCTCCACGATTCCTCAAAAGAGCAAGGGTTATTCTTTTTTATTTCAGTCTTAATATGTATGATTGTCCACTGAGTACTTTTTCTGTTTTGTTGACTTAAAATAGAACTTCCTTATATTTCCTTATATTTTCTGCACTGTCGCATGTTACTAAGGTTTGATATTCACTGGGAATCACAAAGGGTACATGGGAAAGCCCAGTAAAACCCTAAGGACACAAAGATATTTCAGAACATTAGGACCTGACAATTCCAGCACTTTCCTGACCAGCCTTTCATTTTACATCCTAGATCAATTTGAAATCATCCAAGACTTTACTGCCAGTACCTTAACTCAAGCCCTAATCACACACTAAACCTGTGTTTACTCACGAACATGAGCCCTTGTCTGGCAAAATCCTGATCTCAGTTCACCTCTCCCTCTTTCTGTAGTTTCCTCAGCACTGCTGCCTTCCAGATTTTTCAGTCTGTTCTTACTCTAACCTCTTAGACATCCTTGATATTAGACAACCTATAATCCCTGGATGAGGCTTCCTCTGCCGGGGCCATTTGCACTGGAATTCTCTTCCTAAAATTCTTCAACTCCCTACCTCTCAAAATATTCCTTCAAACCTATCTCTCTGAGCAAACAGTTGTTCATCTGTTCTAATATCTCCCTGCATGGCTCAGTGTCAAATTTGTTTTTTTGTGTGTTAAATTTCTCATGCAGCAGCTTGTGGGTTTTGCTGTGTTAAATGTGCTTTCTAGATATAAGTTATTGTTGTCCACAGTTATCAATCTATAAGAAGGTAAATGCAAATTGATGAGAGTTATCATGTTTTTGTTCTAAGATCAGTTCCACAGAGCCTGCATGTAGGATAGAAATGAACTTCTCAGAAGCTTTGATTGCATAATTAAAGCTACACAAGACAACTGTGAGAGCTATAAATCAATGGGCCTGATAGTCCATGGACCTTTGTGATATTTCAAGCCAGTTTTATCTCGTGCAGAGTCCACTAGATTTGCATTCTCCACTCAAGGGATGCAACTCCCATGTAATGAGCTGGGCTGTGTTTATGGGGTAGCTTGGAAATTATGAAAACAGCTTTTAAAAATCCAAAAGTGGATGAAATTTGGAATGGCAAGAGTGATTGACACAGTGAGGGGTCTGTCATGAAGCTTGCACGTGATATTGGGCCAATTTTTAGACCTGTCTTCCAGTGAAAGAAATGAGGCTAAGAAGAACATAAAAATAAAATACAATGGGCCCTCAGGATCTTTCAGTTAAGCAGCAAATGAAGGCATGTTTGATGCCCATGGAGAAATCCTTATTGTCCATTTCATATGACGGAATGTGACGATGGCATTGCTAATTGGTAATTTGTTTATTATTGTCTCATGTACTGAGGTACAGCGAAAAACTTTGTTTTGCATGCCATCCATGCAGATCATTTCAAAGCACAAGTACATAAATGTAGTAGAAAGGGAAAAGCAACAACAGAATGCAGAATTTAGTGTTACAGTTACAGAGAAAGTGCAGGGCAAGTATTAATAAGGTGCAAGGGTCATGACGAGGTAGATTCTGAGGTCAAGAGTTCTTTATTGTTCAAGAGTCTTATAGCAGTGGGATAGAAGCTGTCCTTGAGCCTGGAGGTGCATGTTTTCAAGCTTTTGTATCTTCTGCCCGATGGAAGAGGGGAGAAGGGGGAATGTCTGGGGTGGGAGGGGTCTTTGATTATGTTGGCTGTTTTCCCGAGACAGTGGGAAGTGTAAACAGAGTCCATGGAGGGGAGGCTGGTTTTCACGATGGACTGATAAGTTAACACAATGCCAACTCTTCTGTTTCTCCTACCTTGTGATGCTGCTGCAAGTAAGTTTTCATTGTACCCATGCATACACATACTTGTGCATATGACAAAAACTCGACAGACTTTACCTGCATCAAGGGTAGAAATACACTGCTTTCTAAAATTAATGACTCCACAAGTAATCCGTTGTGCAGCTCAATGGTTAAGAGTGTCACTAACTCAGGTTCTTAAAGTACGTCATCAACTACACTGATGGTACTTAATTGGAAGCATAACTCTTCAACAGAATCAAACCAGGAAAGCTCTTGCATCAGTTCTTCCTTTGCACGTAGGAGGCATCCTTCATTTGCTAATCATAACCAAAAGCACTTAGGCATTACATAATGTCTCAGGGGCACTCCAGGCTGCAAATGTCTTTCCCCTGGATGGAAATCAGGCCATGGAAAACTGTAGCCACTGCACTGTGGCAGGGGTCAGAGCTCTTGTTGGAACAGCCTGAGACTGCATGGAAACAGCCTCCTTCTGTTCCTGCACACTAGCTGTCATGTGCACCAACTAAACGCTGCTTCCAACATCTTTGTGGCCAAAGTCATGTTTTTTTTTGTGTGGGGGGACCCAATTCAGTGTTAGCATGAGACACAATGACAGTTCAGCACACCAAAAAAAAGGGTGAAATCCAATTTCTAGGCTCATATATTTCGGGCTGTGTGGAGATTGAATACACCTAAAAATTCACAGCCTGTGTTATTATTTGCAGTTTTATTAGTTGCTTAGTATCTCTGTCATTAAAAGCAGCAAATAATGGTACTCAGGCAGTCCTAAAAGAAAGAAAATGTGTAAGAGGCCCACACTATTTCCCAATGTCAAAAGTATTTTATGGGCTGCGTGGTGGTCTACATTATTAATCCACAGGAAAGCAGAGTTTGCTTTTCATTCTCTATGGGTCAAATTGATTCCAATGAGACAGGTCACCAATTGAAATCATCTGGTACATATTGTAACATAGAACAGGCGGCCATTAATACGTTTTAAGAAACATACTTCAAAATAAGGCTCTGAAATGAATTTATTTTCAAGTATTCATCTTCTCTCATTTTCAAGTTGACTTATCCTGCATTATTCTTCCTAAAAATGTTCCTTGCTACAATTAGGATTTTATATGTCCTGTGTAATGTTCACTTGCTTTTGATAATCTTTGAGTCCCAGCAAACTTGCTGTTTCACAGATAAACACTTAGTGGTGCAAAATGCCCATTTTGAGAGGGCTTCGAAGATTTATTGGCAGAACTTATGTCATATGTACCGCTGGGGGATGTGAGTGAATAAGGGAAAGGGTTCGTCTGCATTGCTATTGGGTGGATTCAAAGAGTCCTTTTCAGATTTGTTTCATGTACTGTGGGGACATCTTGCTGATCCTCTGAGCACACTTTCCACATGAAGTTGAGGATGTTGCTTAACTTTTCAAATCACTATCTCCTAGGTTAAAAGAAAGTTGATGCAGTGATCGACTTTCCAACAGAAGCCCCATTTTCAGATCATTCGGTTTTAAATGTGGAATATTACATATTGTATGTTGACATTTGCATTGCTGTCCTGAAGCTTCTGCTACCCCATTAAAAATGGCTGTCAATATGCCATTGTATTCCATTATATGGCAAAAAGATTGACATTAGTTTTCCATGCAGTATTAATCCATATGGTCTCATTTAAAAAAGAATTATTATGATGTCAGTGATGTTGGCAAGGATGTATTTCTTGTTTTTCTGTGGTCATGTGGCAAAGGTGAAGGTGGTCCTTTTCCCTGGAATCCCTGTGGCTTCTGTCATGATAGATCTCATTGAGGAGCTAGGAGTTCCAGGAAACTGACCCAGATTATATCTGCAAGTCAGGATGGTATGTGCTTTGGAGGGGAACCTGGATGTGATACATTCCCATGACATTACTGCCTTTGGCCTCCTCAGTTCACAGAAAAGCAAGATGCCACAGAATAATTTGCTGCAATTCACCTTATGGATCATCCGCTGGACAGTCACAGAGTGCCAAGTATTGAAAGTTAAATCCAGGGACAGGGACTCCAAACAAGAATTTTTTTTGTGTGTGGGCTGCTGACTAGCTTCTTGAGTACCCTTCTGAGAAGAAACTATTGAACGGAGCTTTTGTACGATAAGATGGACTCTTGACCTCACAATCTACCTCATTGTGGCCTTGCACTTTATTGTCTGCCTGCTCTGCACTTTCTCTGTAACTGTAACACTATATTCTGCATTCTGTTATTGCTTTTCCCTTGTACTGCCTCGATGTACTAATGTTGTGAAATTATCTGTATGGATGGCATGCAAAACAAAGTCTTTCACTGTACCTCGGTACATGTGACAACAATAAACCAATTACCAATTAATGAGGATTTTATCACACAACTTGTCTGGATATTGTGGATGGGATAAGGGATCCACGGCCTTCTCTTGTAGCCCTAGTGAGGATGAGGCTGGTTCACTTCAGGTTCTGGTCAGTAAGTACCCCCTGGATATTAATGAGGCACTCAGCAATGCCAGTAAGATCAAGGGGAACTGTCTGGGCTTTCTCTTACTTGAGATTGTGATTACCTGTGGAAGGTTGTCATTATGTGATGTGAATGTTACCTGACACTTGTCAGCCCAAGGCTAAATGTTATCCAGGCCTTTCCTGTAGACAGGCAGGTCAGTTTTATTATTGGAATTGCTGGTAATGGAGTTGCACACTATGGGATTGTCAGTGAACAAGTCCACGCTTGACAAAATAAATCAGAGACTGTGATTATATTATGCCAAGCTTATGTTTTAAAAGCTCATAAATGTGAGGGAAAGGAAAGCATAAAGGAACTAAGGAGCTACACCGTTTTGAGATCCTGATAAAATTTTCATGAGTGTAGAAATTATTTGTTGATTGTATGTGATTCACTTCTGTCCGAATGCTTATGGCAGCATCCTTTCAACATGTGTGGGTATGTGACTATGTTGCCATTGGCTGGTAATGCAAGGTAGGGATAACACTTAGTTTCACACATTCAGCTGCCATATTTAGCCTAGTTTTACAGCCACTCTTGATATACAGATTAAAACAAAATAACAAAATGGAGGTCTGAAAAAGTATGAGCAGTGAGGGGGAAGTTTTGCGTGGTTCCATTATAAACTGGCATGAACAACTTATTTAGAAGGATTGAAGCAAGCATGGTAGAGCTGACAGATAAAATATAATGAAATGGGGAGATCATAAAAAGGTGTGAAGTAATAAAAGACCTCTCATCCCATTAGGCTTATTTCATTCAAAGGGTTAGGTTATAGATAGCTTGATCCATTGATGTTCCTATCACTCATATTCCATTTTCAGTCCCTCACCAAAGATTTATTTTTTACACCTCTCTTTTGCTTTCTCAAAGAGAAAGTCTATCAAGCTTCACTTAAAAAAATCTACCCTCCCAGTACTTATTGCAGTATCTAGTAAATTACTCCTTCCACCTGTAACCTGAAACCAGTGGAAGTTACATCTGCTCTGACTGTGGTTTAGGAATTTCGAAGTTATCCCTTTCATCTCACGTTATAGATTTAGCTCAAATATTTTGCATTTTATTTGATCTCCTCCCACCATAATGGTGATGCATGTCTTATACCACGGGAAAAGTAGCCAGTGGGGCCAAAGGTTGAAAAAATAATTCTTTTGTGAATGGGAGCACTTTCAGTTAAATCATCGAGTAATTGAATTTAATCCAATGAAGTGCGTTTATCGCATTCCGTGCTACCATTTACTTGATTTTGTTTTGCTTCCTTGACTTCATGGCAGTTAGCTAGAAGATTTAGTTTGTGGTTAGGACCACAATAATGTAGGTAAGGCTATTTTTTAAAGTTCTTGACAGTTGACTAATGGGGGGGGTTTCTGTGTATTCTGGTGGGGAAGTCTAATTGCTGGCAGTACACTGGGCATCGGGATGCTTGGCAGGATATTACTTCTTAACAGTTTGAACTGTGAATGATTCAGATATTTGGCCACAATAACACTTTATTTAGTATGAAAAAAATTCAGGCTCCCACTTCACTTTGCGTGTGCTTGAATGGAATATCACTCCTGTTCCAACCACATCAGCACATTCTGACCTGAGCATTAATTATCCATGTTTTAGCCACTAGCAATTGTTGAATTCTAGAAATCAATGGCACTTGATGACATTGGTTACAAAGAGTGCAATTTCTGTCTGCATGGGCTGAATATATCACTTAGGTTTTTTGAAAAGTTCTCATTCAAATTTAGTTGCAGGAAATAATTACTCTCACAGGGTTACATTTTGGCCTATTTAAAGAAAAACAGGGCAGGCATCTGTTTTTAATTTAAATGTATAAAACTCCATATGAATTGTGGGATGGGTTAATTTTAACAGGCACATTAGACGGGATCATGGGGGAGGGGATGAGCTTGTGGCTGGTGAAAATATTAACATAGCTGTCTTACCACTCTGTTTGGAAATGCATGCTGCTCACCACCAGCATGTCTCTTGTCAGGAGCTGAATAGCCAAGGTGCCTGCCTGCTTTAGATGGGAACATACTGTGATATTGATAGGCATTCTTCAGAACAGGTACTGCCCAGAAAACTGAACTGTATTAGAATCTGACAGCAACATTTTTGGGTTAACTCAGACAAAGATTTTGGGGTCTTTAGATTAAGGTAGAACCAATCCCTGCAAAGTTTGCAGGCTCTTACAATCTCCCAGACAGTGGGAGCAGATCTTCTGGGTGATGGATCTAAATGGTGAAGGAAAAAACTCCACAGCAGGAGGAGAATCAGCATAGAGACCAGACGAAACTAGAGGGAGTATGACAGCCAGGGAACAAGGTTGGGACGTATCCTCCAAACAGAGGCTGAAGAGGCTGGACCCGTATCTTAATGGGCCAAACTATCCTGAACTTGGTCTCATACCCACCTCCACTTACCTTTACCAGCTAAGATGGCCTTCTGTATCTGGGGCATATCCTGTGAGGCAAAGCAGGCTCCAAATAATGAACAGACTTCAAAGGCCTTTATCAGAGGCATCGAAGATCTGTATAAAGACATTTAAAAACTATTCAGACAGACATAACTAACTCAAAAGATAATTAAAGTTTAAAAGATATAATTGAAAGCATATTAAAATATAAAAAATATATTTGGTAAAGTAAGGTAAAATAACTTATCTGCACTCAGCTTTCTCCACATGGTGTCTCTCCCTACGCCAGCCCTTCCTGGCATGGAGCCAAGGTCCAGATGTGAAGTGCATCCATCCCACCTCTCCAACACGCGAGAGACCCATTGCTAAAGCCCACCATATTCAGATCAAATATCAAACACCCCTCCATACTAATCCCATTTACTTGCACTTGGTCCCCGGTGGTCTGGTGGTTAGGATTTGGCGCTTTCACTGCCGCGGCCTGGGTTCGATTCCCGGTCTGGGAAGTATGTTTAGGGGGAGGCACGGTAGTGTAGTGGTTAGCACAATGCTATTACAGCGCCAGTAGCCCAGGTTCAATTCTGACCACTGTCTGTAAGGAGTATGTATTTTCTCCCTGTGTCTGAGTGGGTTTCCTCCGGGTGCTCTGGTTTCCTCCCACATTCCAAAGACATACGGGTTAGGAAGCTGTGGGCATGCTATGTTGGCGCCGGAAGCGTGGCAACACTTGCAGGCTGCCCCGAGAACATTCTACACAAAAGATGCATTTCACTGTGTGTATCGATGTACATGTGACTAATAAGGAAATATCTTTATCTTGGTCCATACCCTACAGTGCCTTGACAATTCATGGCCCATCCAGATACCTCTTAAGTGTTGTGAGTACCTGCTCAGGCAGTGCGTTCCAGATTACAGTCATACAATATCTTCCTCAGATCTCTTCTAACCATCTTACCCCTCACCTTAAAATGTATTCCCTCTGGTTTTAGATGTATACATTATGTGGAAACTTTTCTCATTATCCATCCTACCTATGACCCTCAAAATTTTGTATACCTCTGTAGGTTTCCCCCCTCAGCCTTCTCAGCTCCAAGAACGACAAACCTAGCCTGTCCAATCAGGCTGGAGCTGAAGTAAACATCACCAATAGCCTGTCCTCATCAAATCAAGTAGATGCCATGGCCAAGAAAGCTCACCAGCGCCTCTACTTCCTCAGGAGGCTAAAGAAATTCGGCACGTCCCCTTTGACACTCACCAACTTTTATTGATGTATTATAGAAAGCATCCTATCTAGATGCATCACGTCTTGGTACAGCAACTGCTCTGCTCAGGACCGCAAGAAACTGTGGAGAGTTGTGGACACAGCCCAGCACATCATGGAACCCAGCCTCCCCTCCATGGACTCTGTCTATACCTCTTGCTGCCTTGGCAAAGCAGCCAGCATAATCAAAGACCCCACCCACCTGGGTCATTCTCTCTTCTCTCCTCTGCCATCAGGTAGAAGATACAGGAGCCTGAGGGCACATACCACCAGGCTTAAGGACAGCTTCTATCCCACTGTGATCAGACTATTGAACAGTTCCCTCATACGATGAGATGGACTCTGACCTCACGATCTACCTTGTTGTGACCTTGCACCTTATTGTCTACCTGCACTGCACTTTCTCTGTAGCTGTGACACTTTACTCTGTACTGTTATTGTTTTTACCTGTACTACCTCAATGCACTCTGTACTAACTCAATGTAACTGCACTGTGTAATGAATTGACCTGTACAATCAGTATGCAAGACAAGTTTTTCACTGTACCTCAGTACAAGTGACAATAATAAACCAATACCAATACCAATCTCTCCTCACTACTGAAACTGAAACATTCTTCTTGGACTTCCACATTTTAGCAGGCACAGAAGACCAAAACAGATTGAGCTGTGAGCTGCTTTCAGGTGGCGTGATACAACTTTACATCACTGAGTGACAATGTTCTGGAAGGACAGGGTCAAAAGCACAACACTTTGTCCCCTGATGCAGCCATACCAGGGGGTGGCAAAGGAAGGGTTTTTCTATTGCTCAATTACAAGATCTGAGCATCGCTGCCAAATGCCGGCATTGTCTTGCCCGTCTCTAAGGCGGTGATAAGCTGTCTCCTTGAACTGCTGCAGTACTTCTCGTGAAGGTACTCCCACAGTTGGGGAGGGCCTTCCAGGATGGTGACATAAACTCCAAGTCAATTTGGTGGATACCTTGGAGAAGAACCTGCATGTAGTGGTGTTCCCATGCTCCTTCTTGGTGTTGGAGGTTGTGCGTTTAGGAGGTGCTCTTGGAGGAGACATTAAACCCATACTCCATCTACCCTCAGCTGGGTGTGAAAGTTCTTGTGACCACACATTGCTGAAGAGTTATCCCCAAAGTCTTGGCCAATATTTATCCCTCAGCCAACATCATAAAAACACATTCTTTGCTCATTAGCACATTGATTTTCTGGGAGCTTGTTGTACACAAATTGGAGATGACCACAGGGACTGCACTTCAAAGTATTTGGTTCACTATAAAGTGCTCTGGAATATCCTGAATGGGGTATGGATAGGGGTATAAAAATGCATCTCCTTTCTTTTATGAGTCATTTGGATCTAGGCAATTCTGAAAATGCAATTTCATTAACAAAATAAAAAAGCATAATCATGATGCTGCTGGAATAATAATTATTTATCTCTTCTAATAGCTGAAGAGCCACTTAACCATATCTAAATGTTGAAAAGTTCATTAATACTGGTGTGAAGTCTGTAATACTTAAGCCAAATGACCTACTGTCAAGTTTTGCATTGTTAACCTCTGTTATAGAGAAACATAAGTAGATTTCTGGTGGAGGAGAATGGCATCTCACTGTGCAAAGAAGGTCAAAGCATGGCAGAAGGTCAAAGCAATGTCAGGCTAGGGAAGTTTGGAAGAAATTATTTACTGAAGGGCACAAAGTAACTGAGGGAATATTTCTAACAGAGTAGAAGGACATTTATATGAAGATGATAGAAATAGTGCATAACATGCATACAAAAAGAAAATATTACTGAGACTTTGGAAACATTCAGGGATCTCACAGGGGGATCCCAAATGGGGAATCTCATTGAAACCTACCAGATACTGAAGGGCCTGGATAGAGTGGACGCCAGGAAGATGTTTCCATTAGCAGGAGAGTCTAGGATCCGAGGGCACAGCCACAGATTAAAGGGACATCCCTTTAAAGCTGAATGAGGAGGAATTTCTTCAGCCAGAGGACGGTGAATCTGTGGAACTTGTTGCCACAGTGGGCTGTGCAGGCCATGTCATTGGGTGCATTTAAGGCAGAGATTGACAGGTTCTTGATTGGTAAAGGGGTTAAGAGTCACCTGGAGAAGGTGGGAGAATGGGGTTGAAAAGAAATCAGCCGTGACTGAATGGTGGAGCAGACTTGATGGGCCAAATGGTCTAATTCTGCTCCTGTATCTTATGGTCTATATACAAAGTATATTAAGCCATGCTAGGAAAGATTAGGTGCTGCAAGGTTAAATTGCCATGGTGCAATACCTTCAGAAATCTAAAAGAGGCATAGCATGTCCAATTTTAGCAACCAAGGTCCAATCCCTCAGGAATTGCTGCAAAGGGCCTAATGTCTATTACACGCAGTTGCAAGAGGACCTGAAAAGTACCATCCAACCCAACCTCGAGCATTAGGTGCTGGCATCAAGAATAAATATTGTACTTGTAAAAATGTGGAAGATGCTTTCTTTATATGGAACGAGTGTCAGTTCTATAATTTACTGTACATGTTGAGGAGCCTGGGGGTGATGTTATGTGTAACACAGTAAGGAGAAGTAATGCACTGGTCTGTCAATAGTAGCAGGGGTAGCAGTCAGGAAAAAAGTGATATGTCTGTTTTGGAATATTCATATGGATATTGTAATAAAATCAAAGTGAGTAGCACCCTGTTATCCTGTTACCCACAATTCAGCTCCCTCATTCCCCCAGCAGCAGCAAAGCAAAGACAATTGTATTCTAGTTTCTTCGTCAAATAATTGAATTTAGTACCAAATTAGATGCTTGATGCAGAGGCAGAAATTGCTCCAAATCTGGATCAGGTAAAACTGTATCTGATTTGATCCAGAGAGGCAGAACTTTTGAACTTTTGAACTTTTCTCGCCAGCAGCTTGAACTTTATACACCCACTGGCTCCATATTTTGAGACATCTGATCACCTTTGGTTGGTGCTTTGACAGACTCCCAGATGTAGGCTATATGACTATGATTGCCAAAATGGTCAGTAACATAAACAGTAATTTTCTTTATAAAACATATTTAATGTAGTAAAATAAATCACAAGAACATCACAGAACAAAATTTAACACAAACCCATATGCGATACTTGGATAGATCACCAAAATCTAGGTATATTTTAGGGAGTGTCTCAAAGGAGAGAAATAGAAAGCTGTAAGGTTTTTGGAGCATATTGCAGAGCTTAAGGACCAGGCAGTTGAAGACACAGCCACCAATAATGGGGCAAGAACTGAATAGGGGAAGGTTGTAAGCCTTGAGGGGGTTTTTGAGATAGGAACAGGTGACACCACAGAGGGATTTGAAAACAGGGATGAGAATATTCAAATAACATCCTTGTCTGACCCAGATTCAATAATATCAGTGAGCTTGGCATTGATGACTGGATGGGACCCGGTGTGATTTTGTATTGGTATTGGTATTGGTTTATTATTGGCATTTGTACCAAGGTACAGTGAAAAACTTGTCTTGCATACTGATCGTACAAGTCAATTCATTACACAATGCAGTTACATTGAGTTAGTACAGAGTGCATTGATGTAGTACAGGTAAAAACAATAAAAGTACAGAGTAAAGTGTCACAGCTACAGAGACAGTACAGTGCAGGTAGACTACAGAGGTTTGGATGATGCTTATATACAGTCCAAGTGGTAGGTCAGCTGAGGGGGAATGTTCAAAATGAAATGTCTTTTAGGGAAAAAGATGGGACCAACAAATGAGTTAAGTTAGATCAGTGTCACACACCTCTTCCTAGTCCTCTGAAAACCATCATTGGTAGATATACAACTGTAAGCTGTTTGCTTGCTTTGTCACCTGTGGACTCTGAAGGAAAGAATAATTAGGCATCTGATGTGAGATCAGATGAAGGGACACCTAACTTCACTGTGTTTGTCCTTTAACTGCAAGCTGAGCAAAGCTAACTTAAAATCTCTATATTTGTAGTCTTACTAACATTACGAATTTCATTGTGTATTCAGCAGGATTCTTGGGTAGTACTGGATAATATGAAATGAGAATATTGGAAATATTCAGCAAATCAGAAGAGAAATAACTCTTATTGTTTCAAGGCGGTGCACTTTCAGTGTTCTGGTGAATTGGTCCTGTCTTCATAGATACTGTCCAGATCATTGAGTTTTTCCATTGACTTCTGCTCTTTTTTCTGATTTTCAACATCCACAGAAATTTACTTTGGTTTCATTGAATTACGTATGTTTAGTTCTCCTTTCCTAGATCTAAGCATAGAGCAGATGCACAGTGTAACTTGGTGCAATGTACTCACATCAGTGCCAACAGTATAATCGCATTAATATTATCACATTGATAGATCCCACTGGAAAGGTTTAACTGGGTTTTGTTGGAGCAAAATCACTTATAACATTGTAGCTTCTTGCTTCTATTCTTTTACATTGACCTTTCTTTTCCACCAAGCAGCATTTACACAGTAAACGAGCAGAGGGAAATGAAAGGTTTACACTGAAGTAATGTTTTAGAGCCAGCATAAAAAAAATACAGATAATCAATTCATTCAAATTGCAAGTAATAGAAATGTCGGTTCGCAGAAGGTTAGGTTTTAGGGTTTGCTAAATTACATCACAACATTATTTTTGTCAATACTGAAAAAAACACTAATGATTGTACCATTTTAATGTTGTCTTTTTTAAGAATAAATTGACAGGGACAATATTGCTTACACAGTAATTTTTTTTGCACACCATTACCCAAATGAACAATTGCAGGAGAGAGTGGGTCTGTGAAGACAGGACAACAGGCAATGGTTGCCTGGGTTTGTGATGAGACTCTTTAGGAGCCTGTGATGTCAATCACCTCATTACAAAACTAGTAATCTGCAGGATGCCTGGCATTGAAAGGTACAGCACATCCCATAACACTCTGCCCTGACTGAGATGATTGCAGCTTTTTCTTAAAAGTGATTATTAAGAGACTGAAGAGCAAAACTGAATGCTTTATGAATATTTCATGTAAATGTAAGCACAAAGAGGAAATAGCACTTACTGGAGGGGAGCCTTGATTGATACAAGAGTGGCACTAAACACCTTGATTTTTGAAGGGTTTTAAACTCCTGTTTTCTCAATGACTGTTTCAAGGGCTTCAGCTAATGGTGAAATAAAACAGCATTGAGGTGAAGAGCTCTTCATTACCAAGTAGCATCAAACAAAAACATGACTCTAAAACTGAATCCAAAGACAGAACAACATGGGCTCTGCACTGCTTTGGGAAAGGTCCACATAAACAGGGTAAACACTTAGGGACTTTCTGTGTAGGCTAACCATCATTTTATTTTTGTACAATCTAGTCAATGTATTAAGTCCTCCTAATGGCATACAGACAGGAAGACTGAGAATGGACAAGACCAATTTAATCTGCAATGATGTGTGAAGTTTGTAAGGAATCATCTTTTCTCGCACAGCTTATCTTCCCTGATGACCACTGATGTGTACTCTCGTAAATATGCATATCTTTGTTGAAATCTGCCGTGAAACTCTTTAATAAGGTGACCTTGAAATAAGAGCAGTTTTGACTTTGAGAAAATTAGCAGGAAAGTGTACTTCGATATTGTTAGATGGGCGTGAACTGCCAATCAAGAGAGTGGAAATAATCAGTAATGCAGTCTGCCTCATTGTCTAAATCTCTCATGCAGCCTGTCATAGTGTCATTTCAGGCTTAACAAGGAGACCTTTTAAAAGGTCTCACAGACAAGAGAAATGTGTGCCTTGCTGAAGACCTCCCAAGCCTCACAGACTGCAAATCTCATAGCATCCTCCCCAAACCAGCAATCTGTTTGCCTGTAGTATTATCTTCCTTTTTTTAACCTGTTGTAAATTCATCAAATATAAAGCTTATTTGTAAACTAGAATACTCCAATTCAGCTTGCCATTCACTGTCGATAATAAAATATAAGAGCTTGTATTAGATCCACTCCAACTCGATAAAAATGCTTGATCACAATAGGAGCATATTTTTCAGACTTGAGCACAGAGTTTCAGCACTCTGGCTAAGTGCTGACACAGAGACAACATTTTAAGATAGAATGCTATAATCAGTAGTTACAAAAGCAACATATGATATTTTTGCAAGTATTAATTTGCTCACAAGGTGAAAGATACATTATTTTCATGCATTGTGGTTCTGTTATATTTAGAGTGGAGAAAAGAAAATAACCACGCACACATTATATTTGACCAGTATTCAATTATTGGTGCATTAATGAGACACAAAATGGGCTATTTTACAAGCAAATTTGTCATCTTCTGCAATTTCTAGTCTTATTTGCTGTAATTGTTAGATCACAGTGTCACCTTTTAAAGTGTGATTGCATTTCCTAAAATTTTTGAATATTCAGAAACCGCTGTTGTTGCATTTGTAAAATGTACATAATGTGGTGTGTAACAGAGTTCCTGTTTTGTGGATGCTGGGCTTGCAGCCTCGTTCAAAAGGAAAACACAGTTCTTATGGCTGTGCACGAGGAAGAATTTCAATCGGTCGCTCAGGAGAAACTTGGCAGTTTTATATCTGTCTGCATCCAAGGGCTTATGTATACGGGTTAAAAAAAAGTGACTGAAGATCAATGGCCATTTGGCTGGTGAAAGAGATGTTAGATGTATTGGTAAATATTTGCATCTGAGGTTTCAGTGGATCAGGCAAAGGAACAAGATTTAGCTTGCTGTGTAAATGCACCAGACGCTTTGAGAATAGATGATGAGCATATTAAACTCATGGCAGAAGTGGAAGAGGACTCTTGCATAAGGCATTGTTAGGTTTTTCAAAGTCTTCTGGGTACTGGATATGATGAGATAAGTATGAGGGAGGAAACAAAATAGCTTTGGGGATGTGTAATTGAGTTAGAAGCTGAGTGATTTGCACATTACTGTGAGAGTAAGGCAGTAAATTCATAACAAAGTAAAATTAACAAGGGAACCATTAGATATGGAAACATATGCTTCTATGGGAATAATTAAATAATTGAACTGTATTCCCAACCTATTGCCTGCTCCTGACTCCAACCATCATCCTGGTTCGATTATTCCAATTGAGACCCACTGCTTGAATTAGTTCCCACTGAGAACTCAGACTCAGAGTTCCTGCCTTGGCTTCCAGCACAACACTGAGATATGCATATGGTTACAATGTGTAACCACACCGAAACTCAAGGAATCACTTTTGTTGTATATACATCTCCTTCCTTGTTGTATGTGTTTAAAAAATCGCTTCCCCCCCGCCCACCCCCCAAGAAAAAGATGCAGATCCAATGCACTTTTCAGAGTACAATTTTTTATGCTGTGCAATTTTGTTCTCAATCTACTTGCACAAAATTCTTCACATTTTTCAGCACGGTGTGCTGTCCTTGAATTCCATCTTGCTCTAATCTCTGTGAGATAAAGTATGTTATTTTCAATTAAAGTGTTCAAATAAAGTATTTCATTTGAACTGTCACTCTTTGCCAGAACATTTCATTGGCCTTATTGTTATTGCCCGTGGAAGAAAGTATTACTTTCTAACAAAGTGCCCAACTACATTTATAACAATATGTTCTGGAGTTCTCTGTTTACAGATAGCAGCCTTCAAGATTTTTTTGGGGGTGAAAGGAGAAACTGAACAGTGAGTAGGAGGGAGAATGCGGGAAATGTTGAGTGGATGTAAAGTGTTATTGTGCATTTTTAGGAGGTTCCTATCAGCAGACAGGCACATTCCCAAGGTTGGAAAATATAAGTTAAGTGAAGAAATGTATGATAAGTGACAACTAGGATGTCACTTACTGGTCCGGCCAACCTGTCCCACTCGGAGATGAAATATTTAGGAGGGAAGTTTTAGAGGACAGGGGATTTTGGCTGAGAAAGATGTGACAGTAGGGGAACAGAGGGAGTAAACAGTAAGGAGTAAACCTGTGTTGGAAGAAACATTTTGGAATGTAAGAAATTGCCTGGTAGGGAGAGGTAAGGTCTGAGAGAAACTTATATCTGGCACAGGTACAAAGTATACTTTGCACAGGCAAACTCCAATTGATGAATAAAATGTATTGACTGTAATAACTTTCCCAATGGAATCTGTACCTGGTAATCTTCCCAAATTTCGAAACTCCAAAAGAATTATTCAACACAAGTGACCAGGCCAATAGACATTCCTGCTGTTACTGCAATTACATCTATCAGGTTTGGTCAAGTCAATGGGATTTTAATAAAATATTTTGCAAACAGTCTGCCTCAAGCTGGAATGTATTATTTTCCTTTGGTGCTTACAGCCCAGCCAGAAATTTAAAGCAGGAGTCCGAAATTACTAACAAGTCACTGTAGGCATCTTGATTTCTATTATAAAATACACTGAAGTTGCAAATAGTGAAGATGTTAAAAAATGCCCAGCTATTTGGATCAGCCTCCGGCATGACCCGTGACAGTTCCAGTGGAAGCTTCCATTGAACAAAGCGTCAGTAGCACTTTTACTCTCAGAAGCTGATTGATCTCTCATACATTTTCAGCACATTCCATTTTTATTTTGGATTTCTGGCACTTTATCACTGCAGTTACTTTCATTCATGTACTGAGGCTCAGGTTTGCAGAGAGCAATCAAATGGGAGGTTCAGTTTTATCCAACCACATTGTGTTGAAAAATGCTATGCCTCCATTATTGGAAGAAATAGCTGTAATGGCTGTACGAGCCTGAGTGATCAAAATTCCCCACTGTCAGGTCTCCACCCGCTCATACAAGTAAAGATTGCAGCCTTCCGGTTTGTGATCACATATGAAATGAAATATTTGGATAGTTCTTTTATTTCCAAATTCTTTTCTCAGGGAGGCGTACAAACACACATGACTAGAAGAGTGAACACACAGCATCTGCTTTTCAGTGCTGCATGAAAAAAACCAACACTTATTTCTGGAGTGGAGCTCAATTGTGTTTATTTTCTGGTCGAATTGCACATCTCCAGTAAATTGGCTGAGCACTTCCAATTGGATGCATGCCTTTACTGGTGACACATTTTTTGCCTCAGATGTGCATTCAATGACATCGGTCCTTGTGCAGCACCATAGTACAGCTTTTCTGGCTTTTATGACATCGGTACAATACATGACTGCCATTGGGTAGCCACAACCCTACCAGGTTTTTGTAGCATCAGCTGCAATCCTGCCGTGTGATTTAAAGATTTACACTGAAAGTATAGAGTTCTTCAATCCGACGCAAAGCACTTTGGAGGTGGATCGTTCATTCTAAAATGCAAAGCACTTTGGATATGGACTGTTCATTCTAAAAACTGCACTTGTGGCCATGGACACTTCCACTAAGCTTCACTGCCTTTTCAGTGATCAAAACTACTTGGAAGGAGAGCTCGTGTGGTGATCCCACTGACTGCACTTTTGCATTGAGAGTTTTAGACCATGTCCCACAGTCAAGGTTGGGGATCCCAAGGGAGGAAGCACGGAAGTGCTCACATTCAAAGGCCCTGTTCACAGGGACACATACTACTGTCATGCCCTCTCTAAGGAACAATGCTTCTCCAGGTTGAGATTTATCAGAGCAGTCGTCACAAAGATAGATGAAATTCTGCAGGCAAGCCTCCAGTTGTGTGCACACTGCTGGTCTGCTCTGCCTGCTGAGGTCAGGCTTGCTGTCACATTCAACTTCCCAACCTCAGGATCAGTCACTAGCTTTCTGCTCTCCATGGCATTTGAGTGGTCATCAGTGCTCTCTGCTCCAGGAAAAAGGACTGCCTGCACATTTCCTTTGAGTACATGGATTTTCTGGTATTGCCAATTTTCCATTAGACTGCACTCATTTGGTGCTTTGGACTTCCCTTCAGAATCCAGAGTTCTTCACGAACAACAACAGCTTCCACCCTCTGTGTGCACGCATGTTTGACCATGGGAAGAATTTTCTCAAGGTCATTGCCAGATAAACTCACATGGTCCATTCTGAGAGAGTCCACATTCCAACCATCTGTACGATCAGTATGCAAGACAAGTTTTTCACTGTACCTCAGTACAAGTGACAATAATAAACCAATACTCATACCACGTTCCAACCATCTCCCGGTACGGAATGGCCCCAGAGCTGGAGCTTGGTGATAGTGCTATCCCCTATCATTCCTGGCTTCTGATTCCTTTCCATACTCCATTCATCCATCTGGATACCCCTGCAGTGAAAACCTAAGAACCTAGCTGAGAATACCACCAGTGTCCTTGAAATGAGATGCTGTTGCCTGCACCAGACTGGGATGCAGTAAAGCACACACCAAACAGGTCTTCAGACTTCTCTATCGTTTGCTATATATTGCTGACAGGAGATCTCAGTCCTTGCCTGAGGGATTACACTGGGGAGGGAGCAGGAGGACATAGACAAGGAAGGAGATAAGCCCAAGGAGGGAGAGGAGGAGAACCAACATCAGGTATGAGGATTATTTGGAGTGCCATGTGAGGAAAGCCCTCCCTGAACAGGCAATCAGAGACACCTTAATTGCTTGGAGACTCTCATGAACTCCCCTTTCTGTGATTCAACCACAAGCTAAGATGCATACACCAGCCTGGACCTATTTGGATGCCAAATACTTTGCAGTGATTTCCTCTCAATGGGCAAGGAACCATAGTAATTATGCCAAGGTCAGCATTCTCTTGAACTCCAGAGGACTGCACATACCGAAACAAAAGCATCCCTTTAGTATTAGTACTGAAATATTCCAGAACTTTACATATCCATCTGACCAATGCAGAGTTGTCAATCATGTGCTTGGCATAAATATGCCCCCATTGCCAAGTGGACTCCTGAAAACAAGTAAATAACCTTCAGAAGTACTTTATGCTGCAAGTGCCTTGGGCAAGGAGAATTATCACATTATCATTGACATGCACCTACTAGACAAGAAAGGAGCATTGCCCATGGAGTTAAATTGTTGCCCATCGAAACACCTTTAACATTACAAACACAATCAGCTCTGAAGAGATCATTCTTGATAGATGTCTGCATCTATAGGGCTTCTTGCTAATAAGGTGGATCATGAGTAAGGGAATCTCAAGTCTCGGCAGCTGTGTAGAAGTTAAGCAGGAAGTATTGGGTTCTGTCCTGTTTCCCTTACATGGAAGCATTGTCATAAAACATGAATTTGCATCATTGCAATGGAATCATGTTCTACGACTGGGATCCTAGATGATGTGAATACATCGTGCAACATGCTTTCATGTGCCAAAAACAGAACTAATGCATTTCTTAGTAATTTTTCAGGTCCTAAAACAGTATTACATGCACCAAACATACATTGTATTTACAAAGTCTGTTAGGTGTACTTATTATTTTAGTTTTGTGAATGAATAATTTGCTGCAAATACTTTGATTTACATTAACTCCCACCAGACCTGATGGCATTTTCTTGTTGTTTGTGTTAACATCTTGCAGCACTTCAATATAGTTTCCGTGCCACAAATGTAAAGAAGCTCAATCATTGTTTCTATTCCAAAAGTAATTTCAGTGAAAGTGCCCTTAGGTGAGAATTGATAGTAATTTACTAATTTGATGTGATAATGATGATGAGACATTATATATTTACACATAGTATAACATAGTCAAACCTGGGCACTTTTAACAAAGAGACTATTAATTAGTAATATATCATATTAAAATGTTAATCTACTGCTGTCATTTTGTAGAAATCCTTGTTTGTAAAATCTTACCTAACACTATGACTAAAGCAGTATCATTTAAGTGGATCTTGGATCTCAGATTATTCCACCTCTGGGTTTTCCTTTACCTCATTTCTGGGGGCCTTGTCCACTAATTGATGGAGATTGATTGCCATGATTAGCAGCAAATCCATTAATCTTGTAGCAAGCTTTCCATTAGAGTGGTATAAAGCTAACCAGTTGAACTTTGTTCATTTTTTCCAATCTACCAATTCCTGTATAAGTGAAAATGTCTTAGAGCATGATAACATATTACAAATTACAACTTATAATTAATGAAATCTAAATCAGATTTAATGGAACTCTGCTTGAGCCAAAGCTCTTCCCCAGAGGAGGGAGTAATTGAAATAAGTTGCTTCTCTACAGCAAAGAGTAATCGAGAAAGCTGAGGGAGTAATCAAGAAGAAGCTCTTCTCATGAGGGAAGAATAATAAAGGAAGCATTTCCCCACAGGAGAGAGTAATTGAGGTGAAACTCTTCCCCAAACAGAGGAATAATCATGACTAGGCATTCTGCCCAAAAGGTAGGGTGATTGACAAAGGCTCTGTTCCAGAATAAGGAGTAATCTAGACAAGGCTCTTCACCGGAGAGGACAGTAATCAGGACATGGCTCTTCCCCACAAGAGGGAGTGATTGAGGCAAAACTCTTCCCCAAAGTAGAGGATAATTGATTCATGCTGTTCCCCAGAAGAAGAAGAATCAAGACAAGGCTCTTTTCTAGAGCAGAGAGTAATTGAAACAGGCCCTTCTGCTGGAGAGCTTCTTCCCCTTCTGCTCTTCCCCATAGGCAATGTTAAACAAGCCAAGGCTCTTTCACACAGAAGGCTGGCTTGAAGGATACACAGGACAGGTTGAGTGAGCTAGGGCTTATCTCTTTGGAGAGAAGGAGGGTGATAGGTGACTTGATAGAGGTGTACAAGATGATAAAAGGCATAGATCGAGTGGACAGTCAGAGACTTTTTCCCAGTGCGACAATGGCTAACACAAGGGGACATAATTTTAAGGTGATTGGAGGAAGGTATCAGGGGGATGTCAGGGGTAAGTTTTTTACACAGAAAGTGGTGGGTGCGTGGAACGCACCGCCAGCAGAGGTTGTGGGGGTAGCTACTTTAGGGACATTTAAGATACTCTTAGATAGACACATGAATGATAGAAAAATAGGGGGCTATGTGGTGGGGGGGGGGGAAGGATTAGATAGATCTTAGAGCAGGATAAAATGTTGACACAACATTATGGACTGAAGGGCCTGTACTGTGCTGTAGTGTTCTATAATTCTATAAAAAAAAAGGAAGTGATTGCTTCAAGGGTCCTTTCCTGGAGCATAATCAAAGAAGGCTCTTCCTCACAGGAAGAAGTAATTGAGTCAAAGTCTATTCTCAAAGGAGGGAGTAAACAAGACAAAGCACTTCCACGAAAGAGAAGGTAATTGAAAGAGTTTCTCTCCCAAAGTCAGGAGTTATCAAGACAACGTATTTGTGGCTCTTCCACAGAAGGATGAGTAATGGAGGCAGCTTCTTCCCCATTGGAAGAGTAATGCAGAAAGGCTCTTTCCCAGGTAGAACGTAATGGAGAAAAACTCTTTCCCAGAAGCAGGAATAATTATGACGAGGCTCTTCCTCAGAGTGAGAGTAATGGAAACAGGACCTTTCTCACATGGAGGGAGTAATCAAGAGGAGGCTCTTCCTTAAAGGATGGAACAATCATGACTTGATCGAAATAAAGTTTTGACCCTAATGGGAAAATAATCAAAGGGAGTCTCTTCCCCAGCCCCTGGAATTATTTAGAAGAATGCATCAACATAATGTAAATACAAAAAAGGCTGTGACTTATTTAGGCTTTAGAGTAGAAGAAAATGGGCTGCAGGCTGTTAAAGAACAAATTGAGATGACCTTTAGAGCCAGGAAATCCAAAAGCACTACTGAGCTCTGACCCAACACCATGCTAGATTTCTACCTAACCTTGTCACAGTGTTAAAACCACTTCAACCACGATTAAAGAAAGATGAGCTAAGCTGGCAGCTATGAACAAGCAAAAGGTATATACCATCAGGGATTACGAAAAGCAGCAATTCAATTTTAGAGCACTAAAACGTTAACTGCACACTAAAACTTGCTTGCTGTGTTTCCAACTGTGCAGCTGGAGCAGTGATTAGTGATTTCATGGGAAGTGGCTGCGAGAAGTCTTTTTGCTCATGCATCACGCACACTGACCAAAAGAGAACAAATAATACTCAGAAAGAGAATGGGGTGTTTCCAATTACCTTTAGATTTGCAAGATTTTACCAATTCTTGCAGGGAAGACTGTTCGCACTGACTACTGATTACAAGCCACTGTTGGCCATTTTAGTACTTGTGCCAAGATGATGGCATCAAGGACGTAGAGGGAGACCATCCTTTTGTCTCAATACAAATACTTATACACAGCATCTAAGTGCAAGACTTCAACAGATATCCTGTTGCCACTACCTGAGGAAGAAGCCAAGAAAAATATAGAAAAATAAATTTATACTCTGTAGTTAGTAGAAGATGATTTTCCCCGTCACAGAAGGGCAGCTTTTGAAGTTTTGAAGCAAATGTATGAATACACGTTAAGTAGGTGGACAGATTCAGCCACAATTTGAATGTGGTTACATAGCCATTTCATTACAGACACTAAGAATTGTTTACTAACTCAAAACTTCAAGGAAGAATATTGAAGAACTCCATGCAGAGAACTAGGGATAGTAAATATGAAAGCAGTGGTTAGAGGATTTGTCAATTGGTCTGGCATTAACAGAGGTATTAAAGTCTTAGGCAATGGTTATCAGGTATGATATGATTATAGAGTGCAACCTCCTAAAGCACTGATCTAAACATTCAAATGGTCTATTCTAATGGTCTACATTGATTATTGTGAAAAAGGAGTGGACAATCACCTAATACTAATTGATAGCATTCAAAGCAACTAAAAATAAAGTGTCTGGTGTGCAATGCCATGGAATTTATGATAAAAGAGTTAAGGTCCATCTTTGCCACACATGGACGTCTTGAAGAAGCTCTATCAGGTAATGGTCCACAGTTTAGCTCCTTTCAACTTGAATGGTTCTTTCAATGGAATAAAACTCAGTTTCAATACTCCTTACCAATAGATTCAAATGAGGAATTGGAAAGCTTGCACCATTAAGGAGGCATTGAAGAAACACATCAATCAAAGTACACCACGAAACACTTCTCCACAACCAAAGGACATTACCACTCCACCGTGGGATATTAATGAAGAAAATATTCAGAAAGCGATTGAATATCATCCAGATTGGAAGGGGAGAGGAGGACAGGAGATTATAACAGGAAAAGCACTGAGGCACAAGCTGCAAGGGAAAGAGATCCAGGACAGAGATCATGTACTGAGACTATCTAGTCTGTTAGAGATGAGGAAATCGGATGCTGGAAGGATACATGATTCTAGGAATTATCTGATAAAAATTGGTTTTGGTATTGGTATTTGTTTATTGTTGTCACTTGTACTGAGGTGCAGTGAAAAACTTGTCTTGCATACCGTTCGTACAGATCAATTCATTACACAGTGCATTGAGGTAATACAGAGTGCATTGAGGTAGTGCAGGGTAAAAACAATAACAGAATACAGAGTAAGGTGTCACAACTACAGGGAAATGCATTGCAGGTAGACAGTAAGGTGCCAGGTCAAACAAGGTAGATTGTGAGGTTAAGAGTCCATCTCATCATATGAGGGAACCATTCAATAGTCTTATCACCATGGGATAGAAGCTGTTCTTGAGCCTGGTGGTATGTGCCCTCAGGCTCCTGTATCTTCTGCCTGATGGGAGAGGAGAGAAGAGAGAATGACCCGAGTGGGTGGGGTCTTTGATTATGCCGGCAGCTAGAGATTTAGACAGAGTCCAAGGAGGGGAGGCTAGTTTCCGTGACGTGCTGAGCTGTGTCCACAACTCTCTGCAGTTTCTTGCGGTCCTGGGCAGAGCAGTTGCCATACCAAGCTATGACGCATCCAGATAGGATGCTTTCTACTGTGCATCGATAAAAATTGGTGAGTGTCAAAGGGGACATGCCAAATTTCTTTAGCCTCCTGAGGAAGTAGAGGCACTGGTGAGCTTTCTTGGCTGTGGCGTCTATGTGATTGGACCAGGACAGGCTATTGGTGATGTTCACACCCAGGAACCTGAAGCCACAAATTCCACAAAATTTATTTTGAAACTTAATCCTGATAAATGATGTCTGGGAGAATAAAGAAGAAGGCTGCAAGCTGAAAATATTTTTGATAGAAGTCTAACTAAACTTCAAAAGGATTCAAAATATTGATGTTTAAAATGAGATTTAAGGTGAGACAACATCTATAGATAAAACCAGCAATACCTGGTGAGCCAATAACTTCAACACAAGTAATGCTGACATCGCTGCAAGTATCACAGAGAGTACAGAAACTGGCGATTCAGCTAAATTTGTAAAGTTTGCTGATATGTTAAATCAACTTTTTTTAAGTGAGGGTAAGTAGTGTAAGATATGTAATGTCGGTTGTGAACAAGGATTGTTACTTGAAGGATTGAGTTGTGTGACTACTCTCTAGTTTGTAATAATGTGTAGGAAGCTCTGGGGACAACTTGAGCTCCTCTTGTCTGATATAAAATCTACACATTCCACAATGGGTTTTGTTAAATGTTAAGAACCTATTGAGGACTCCTATTTCACACCAATAATCTTGCTATAATGCCTTTTTGGAGATTTGTCACTTCTGACTGAGTTTCAACACAAGAATACGTTCACTTTGTTTGTAGTATATATTTAATTTATTAACTTCTTCAGGATTGGTATGTCATTGGCAAGGCTATTATTTATTGCCCATCCTTGGCTGTTCTTGAGAAGGTGGAGGTGTACTGCCTTCTTGGAATATTGCCGCCCTTCTGGTGAAGATTAACCTGCAAAGTTGTAACAGAGAGTTTCAGAACTTAGACCCCACTTCAATGAACGACTAGCAATTGATTAAGTCAGGAGAATATGTGACCTGGAGGAGAACATGCAGGCACCAGTGCTCCCATGTGCTGAAGCACTTGGTGGTCAAGGCCATGAGTTTTGGAGGTGATGTCATATAAGCCTGGGTGAGTGACTACAGTGCATGTTGTAGACACAGATGCACCCTGCCACTGGTATGCATCAGTGTTGGAGGGAATGTATGTTTATGTTGGTGGATGGACTACTAATCAAGTGGGCTGCTTATCCTGGAAGGTGTTAAGTTTCTTGAGAGCCAGTTTATAAATGGCCAGTTGATAGTCTTTCTTTTTCTAATACGACTTTTACCCGTGAAGCGAAAGATGATGGAAGAATTTATAGGCAATTACGAATCTGTAATGGGATCACCTATAATTCCCATCTCTTTTCTTAGCTGTTTCCACCTTTATAGCACATAGATTGAACTTGTGCTTATGATTTCTTCCCACACGGACTCTCAGCTGAAACCATTTCAGTACTTTTTTGAAGATCTTCCTCTAGTTCTCTCAATTTGTGATTTGTAGCTTCTGTTCACTTGGTGAATTGCTGTCAATTGGTAGTGGGCCTGTGCCCTTCTTTATTTGTTTCTTTTCTATAGAGATGGAATAGTATTTTTTTTGTGTTTATATTTTATGGCCGATGATTGTGTTGCCAAACGTGCCTGTTATAAAAATGTCAAATTTCAGTGACAGCCTTAAATAAAACAAACAAACTGCAGATCTGAACCCTGCAGGCAACCATATCACATTATTTTTGGTAGGTCTGATTCAGTCTGGATGAAGACTCACTCCTTCCTGCTATCAATAAATCATTTAATCATGCATCGAGTTTTGCTTTAAAAACAAACGTATGTAGATTTACCCAATGTGGACCAGGCTGGAAAACATTTTGATTAACTCTGTCAGTCTAGTTCTAGATCAAACTTGAAACCAGTGCCTCAGGTGGTGAAGTGCAGTAGGGTGGCACAATAGTCTGTCAGATACTCCGCCAATTCTGTCACTGGCACTAACCTATATTTAGAATTGAATATGTCGAACTCCAGACAGCATTCACATAGATTTTTGTCTGCACTTTTTAAAATATCTGAACTTGATTAAGAAAATGGCATTTTTGCTGGCATTCTGTGTGAATCAAACATCAGTGAGACAAAGAGGAGTTTTGATTAAGTTTTGGAAAAATTGTTCGTAATTAATACAAAAAAATTCTTCAAACTTCGCTCGATAAAAAAAAGCACTTTTCAGCTTCAGAATTGGAATTGTCTGCCTATTTAAAAAGCAAAGTAAAATTAGATTTTGTGGAAATGTGAATAATTTTATAGTATAAGCCCTTCTTTGCTGAATTAACTGTAATCCTGTAATATCACAGGATGCTGCAAGTACTGTCGCCGTTCCCAGTGGGTTAATATCTGCTTGTTCATTTTTAGTTTTGTTTGCAGCAGGAGTGCAAAGAGCCATTAGGGATTGTTTGGATTAAATGTATTTCAGAGAGAGCTTCATGTCATTCCGAATTGTTTCTATCACATGATGCAGCCAGCTGACATGTCTGCAGTGTTTGCATTGTGTTTGGATTTACAGTAACTGATTTAATTATAACCTAAAGTATACGGAGTGGAACCATTTAATGGGGAAATGTTTGTCCTGATCAAATTTCACTAAATCAGGAGTTTCACTGCAGCAGGGCCAGATTCATCGAGAACTGGTAACAACTTAATGAACAGGAAAAATACCAAAGATTGGTGCTTTGTTACACTTATTACAATAATCTTGGTGTAGCCCCATCCTGAATAGTTTGTTCAGTACATGGTGGGCATTATAGAGGCCCTGGAAAAGGTTCAGAGCAGCACTACTAGATTAATAGCTGCTTTATAAATCCTCAGCTGAAAGAATAGTCTTGGGAGTGGACTCTTTTTACATGCATTCAAGTTGCAGATCCATTGAACTAGATTAGATGTGAGGAGGGCTTTCCTTTCCATTGAACTTCAGACTTGCTTGTTGCTTGGGTAGTGATTGCACTGTGAATGTTCAAAAGTTGGACAAATTCCTGGGGACAACTAATGTTAAAGCTATGCCTGATAAGCACCAGATACTGTAGACAGAGTTAAGAGATTTCCAAAACCAACAGATCAGATCAAATCATGAAAATCCTTCTGAATTCATTCGTGAATAGTGGTGGGCAGTTAAGGGGAGGAGGAGGCTCTATGGGAATTTCCTCATCCTCCATGCGAGTGCAGAACACAAGGCAGTTTGCAGACATATCCAACCAAGGATGCCGAATCAATTGTCCTTTTCAGCCTCCTCCTGACAATACGGAAGTCTGTCTTCAGCCAAATTAATTCGCACCATGCAATGTCAAAGAATGGCTGCATGCACTCAGAGGCAATGGCACCAAACTGTATCCTAGCTGTGGTCCCAAAAGACTTGTACTCCAAAACTAGGTGTACCCCTAGCCAAATTATTCTAGTTCTGCTACAATATTGGCATTCATTCCAACAGGATGGAAATTGTCAAGGGGTGGTCTTTTCACAACAACCAAGTTTTTTGTATTAATTACAGATTCACCCAAATGATAACACAGCACAAAGGGTGGAATTACAAGGGCAGGTTGGATAAATGTGACTTTTTTGAGTTTATACATTTGAGTGGTGATTTGAAGTAATAATAATACTTATTAGAAAGGATATAAAGGTCTTTGAGAAGGTTCAGAGAAGATTTTCTGGAATGGTTCCAGGGATGTGGGACTTCGGCTGCATGTTAGACTGGAGAAGCTGTGATTGTTCTCCTTGGAACAAAGAAGGTCAAGAGGAGATCTGATAGAGATGCAAAGATCTGAATGTATAAAGAGGTCTTTGAACACTTTATGTTTATCAAAGAGATACACCTTCTGTCTTTTTAAAGCTAAGTGAAAACATTCAGTGAAACCTCCCTCCAGGAGGAATGGATCAAATCTTTCAAAAGCAACGTTTGACCTAAAATCAAGTGTAGAGAATTGTTTCTACACTGTTCCATACCCTACTGCACACAAATGGTAGCTGTAACACATGTTTTGACTGAAACCTTAATTATAACATAATTTACATCAGGGATTTGATTCCTTGGTTGCAGCTCCACCAACGATGAACTGTACTGCATATTCCACCTGTATGAAACATCTGGCTCACAGAGCTGCATTTGTGATGGAGTTTGTACCAATCTGTGCTGTATAGTTCAGGTGCCTTTTGTGTTAGCCGTGGCTTTGTGGGTGGAACTCTTGCTTCTGAGTCAGAAGGCTCAAAGTCCCCAGGGACCTGAGAACATAATCTAGCCAGATGTTCCAGTTTAGTATGAATGGAGAATTGTGCTTTTTTTTTGGGTCAGATGTTAAACAGAAGCCCAATATACTCTCCTATCTGGGCATAAACAACCTCACCGGATGTCCTGAGATTCTATATAAATGTTGGTCTTCTTTTAAGCCACATTCTGAAGAGCAGTTTTGTGTGTAATCCTGATGTAACCACCATGATTGTGCCATGAAGGTTTTTTATAGGCATTTTATGTCTTCTTCAGGTTTTCACATGGTGAGTTTGCTTCACCAAAGTTAGAGTTGAAACAAAAGGACTGCAGATGCTGGAATCTAAATGAAAAACACTGTGATGCTGGAGGAACTCGGCAGGCCAGGCTGCCTGGCCTGCTGAGTTCCTCCAGGATCATAGTGTTAGAGTTGAAATTTTCACCCACACTGATGACTTTGTCCCTGATATTTCTTATTATTGTTCTTAGTGTTGTACCAAGACAACACCAGGGCTTTTAATGGAGTTGGCTATCATGTGATTTTAATTGCCTCATGAAATCCACATGCCCTTATGTCAGGCCTTCTAAAGCGCAGTCAGGCCTCTTCACCAAGCTGCACGATCTTTCCAGGACCATGGGCAGTCTGAACATGCAGAGCAGGAATCTAACTGGAATAGTCGCAGTATGTTTCATGAGAAATCAGGATTACATTGTGGAGTTGATCTCTTTTGTGGAAATCTCCAATTCTGAATGCACGAAGACCAGCAGGAAAACACAGCTAATGGCATCAGATTTTGTGAATCTTGAGAAGTGTTGTCCTCAACCTCTCCCAGCACTTCATTCCCTTCATGTGCTTTCCTATCCTGCCACACCACAAACTCAGCCCTCACCCCCTCCACTACTGTAGGGCCTAATGGTTGCTAGTGCGATTATTCATAGTGGAAATGTTCAGCAGGCCAGGTAGCATCTCTGGACAGTGAAACGAAATGAGCATTCCAGGACAATGACCTATTAACAGGCATAAAATATTAAATATTTCTCTCTTCACGGATGCTGGCTGACAGGCTGAGCATTTCTCACATTGCTTTTCTTCACAGATTTCCAGCATAAGCAGTAGTTTTTTTTAAATTTCAGATTATTCTTTGAATGTGCTACTTGGAGGCTTTCTGTTAGTGGGTGTGGGTCGTTCATCTTCTTCAAACGTGTCAGGTTGCCTTCTTTCTTTGATGCTTGCCTTTCCCCATGAAGCAGCAGTAGGAATGGAATCTCCCTGTTATATTTCAACACAGTTTTTAAACCCCAACTGTACCCTCCTTCGTTTATTCAAATTACATTCTGGGCTCTGCAGGAGTATTCTGACCTCCTTCCACTAAGGATCTGAGGTGGATTGCATGACATGTATCACTCTCCAGATATTAATTAACTAATCTTGCAATCTGGGACAGAACTGAGGTATTGAGAACGGAGGTGTTGGTGAGTAGTAGAATATGGTGGGGGCATTAATGGGAATATAGGGAGAGTAAAATGAGATTAGTGCAGACGGGTGATTGATGGATAATGTTAATGGGTACTTGATGGTCAGAATGAACACAGTGGCCAAATAACCTCCCTCTTTGCTGCCTGACTCTATGATATTGGAGTAGGAAGAAATCCAGTCCTGGATTACTTTGCATCATTTCACTCCACTTGTCTGTTGTTTATGCTCAGGCTTAAAAATGTTAACAACACATCTGAGTTGGGCCATGTAATGTTATTATGACTAAATATTGGAGAAAATCAAGGAAAACAAACCCAGTGGAATCAATAAGAATTTCAGAATGCCATTTAATATATAAAAAAAACTTTGATTTATTCATTCACTGTAAATTAATGACCCTAGAGTTATCTCTCACATGGAATAAAAGACTCCAACTCATTGCTTGGAATGCCATTAGGGGTCTATAAGTAATCCACTTACCGTCATTCTTCATTGTTAAAGATTTGGAAGCCATGTGTTACAATGCCTGGTTTTAGTTTCAATTAACCCAATTTGGAACATTTATACATCATTCGTGACTCCCACCTCCTGACATTTCCATCAAAAAGGAGTGATGATAATTAGCTTGGGTCCCTTAGTGGAAAGGACTCATCTACCAGCCATTCCTTGGACCAATGAACTGTCCATTTTCCTGAATTTGTACAGTGGCTTGGCCTATAAGTTTATATGTGCAATCTACCTCGTGTTCCCAGTCAAATGTTAAACGTAGAGAAGAACAGATTATATTCTACACTTGGATCCAGTAATTTGCTGAGGCATTTACTTTCACAATCTGGTTTTAGCAGCTCTGTGGTGACAGGAGAACAAAAACTGAACTACTGAGTAATTACAAGACAAGCCATTAAAAATCAAACGTATCTTTCACTTGCTACTAATAGCACAGTTGTAACATTTTTAACCTTTATTTCAAAATTGCTTGGTGTTCAATAGATAGTCCTAAATACTTGTCCATGAACTCTGAATTGTCTTATGTTCTTCGGATTTGAAAGAACCGGATAGTTGCCAGAACACTTGCAGTTTCATACCTGCAAATAAAGCCTCCTCCTATTCCAGGGTCTCAAATTTCCGGTTCTTTAATGTAACACTTGATAACAGTCAGCTCTGCCATTGCCCCTTGGTGATTGTCTTTGTCAGAAATGTTCATAACTTGGCCTTAATAAGAGTGACATATACTGATATATCTTAATTACGCTGCACATTGTTATGAAGCAGAGTAAAAGGATGCTTTTCAGGCACTTGGGAAAAATTTGGTCAGGCTGCATACCTAAGTGGGGGGCTGGGGGGAATCAGTGGCAAAAAATGTTAGTACCTGCTTTAACTGCTGCTCAGTCTAAAGTACCAGTGGGAAAATGTAATCCATGATGTTGAACAGATTAATTATTTTACAGTCATAAATTAGTAGTTGAAGATTAAAACCTTGGTGGTTTACAGGATTAACGCTTATTTGTAGCTGAATTTAAGTGAGCTTTGGTCTCTTGAAAATCTTTACTGTGTTATTATAAAGATTACTTTCTCCTCCTGGTTTCTTTGCAGCCTTTGCATGACTTGTTAAAGGTTTATAGATCCAGTTTGCTGCATTTTGTTTTAAACCACGCTGGGAAAGCCTCCTCGCACTGACGGCTGTCGATGGATTTTGAAATGCACGGGTGAGGTTGTGCTGCACCGACTTACTTGCCTCTGTCAGTGTCCTGCCTTCCTAGTTAGTGCAGGAAGCTGTGTGATGTCAACTCTCCCCAAGGAATACACTGATTTCAATAACCTTTTTTTAAAGACAGACCCTATCAATGTCTTCAAGAGGTTTTTTTTAGGATGAACTCTTCTTATTAAAAGTGCAATAAATTAATTTAATATAAAGCAATAGGTAAATGAACTGTAAGTCCTGTTTCTACGTTATGGCAGATTTATCATTTAGAGAATCATTTCAGATCACTGAGGACAAGTTAAGGTGGAGCGGCTGAGTAACTTTCTCTTTCTGTCATATTACCCAGTCTTCTTTTGAATGATTTTCTAATTCCTCAATCTCCCTTTGGTCACACCACTTGCTCCTCTATGGTCACCTCTGAGAAGATTAACCCTTTCATTAGGAAGCCTGACCAGGGTCAAACTGCTGCTTGGCTTCAGAACTCTTGCTCCCTTTGATCTATCAAGGACGGAGAAATTATTAGCAAATTCTAAGCCTTCCCATGTGATCTGTTTTTTGTAAATTTGTAAAAATTATTCCTAATCCTATTATGTGGCCCAGGGCAAACCTGCACTAAATATATGAGACCTTTGTTATGCAGCAGCAAGATGATAAAGGAATTCTGAATCTGGTCCCATTTCGAGTTATGGGAAGCTGGACACTTCATCAGCATTCGCTAATCCTTTGCCATGGCCAACACCTTTGATGAATGCTTTCATTTATGACCATTGATGCCACTCACTTAATTTTGCAAGGCGAAAAAAAATAACACTTGGCCTTTTTGGTTAGTATTGGATTTTAATGCACTTCTAGACAGAGTTGGGTAATTGTGAATGCTTCTGTGTGATATCTGCATGCTCATTATTCAGCCATATATCTTATTAATCAGAGATAGGAAAATTAGAATTTTACATCTCCCATCTCCTCTTTTCAACGCAGACACCTTGCAGACAAAAGTCACTGTCTTAACCCAAATTCTAGCTGACAATGCGTATCAGCCCTTGCTATTTTCAGTCATTGTTGTGCCAATCTTGTATCTACCCACGGACATTTTTTCAAAGAAAGAGTGGATTTCCTAGAGACTCTACCCCACGCAACTTCCACAGCTTTTATTGTAGAAAAAGGAAAACCTGTATTTTTTTCTCCTGTTTTAGAACTGTCGCTCAGTGGGTCATTCTTGCTGATTAAACTGGTCTTTCACAATTAAGACAGTGTGTCTACGTCTACTGCTTGTTTGCAAAAAAAAACTTTCAAAAGCAAAGGTGAGCTTATTTCTAAATTGTTCATACCTTTTTTTATTAATTTATTATCATTGTCATAGCATTGAAAATGTGCAGGTTCTGAGCTACTGAAATCCTGGAATACATGTCATCAAACATATCGTTCATAAAGCTGCTAGATGACAGAATTCATTTGAACGAAAAGGTAATGTTTGAGATTTTTTTCTTAATTATTGTGATTTTGCTAACATTGAAGAAGTGAAACATATATAATATGCATAATTGAACTATGAACTCCCGCAAGGTTGCTTGAAAAGCTTGCTTTTATATTTATTAGCTTTGATGCAGGGAAGAGAATCTGTCCAGCAATTATTGTTTAATAAAAAATCAAATGGAGGAGTAGTGAATATAAGTGCTACCATCGCTTTGATTTTTGATCTCCTGGATTGTGAACAGTGTAACATATCAAGGTTATTGTCAAATAATTAGTGAATTTTGTTTGCAAAAAACCCAGTTCTTTCAAAATTGTATCACGTTATACAAGGAGTCTGTCACTGTGCGAATCCCATCCCTTTGTGTTTGTCATCACCTGGCTGTGAAAAAAAAATCATTTGAACATTGGCAATAAACACGTTTAAAATTATTGCACACAAAATTCTCAGTTTTGTTAACCCTGTTGGAAACTACAGTTTGCCTGCTAAATAGATACTTTCATTTATTTATCAAGATGTACTTTCTGCTGATCTTTAGCATTATAATTTCATGAGAGATTAAATTTTTCAGGCAGCATTACATTAGCTTTTTCCACACGAGTGACTCTATGCCTGCTTGAAGTGAGTAATGTAAAAAAAATCTGAGCCTGAGGTAAGTGTATAACATTTAAAAAATATTATTCCCTAAAGCAAGTACATTTTTAAACAACAACAGGTCTGCAGAGGCATGGATCACAGAAAATGATTGAGGGGCTGAGGTTCCTGTGTCATAGGTAATGTTTCAAAACAAGGTGCAGTTGATTTCTCTTAAATGTATTCAGAAAAAAGTGAATAATAAACTTGTCTTGACAGTTCCTGCAGCAACTCGTGATTGTGGCTGAGACATGCTGGTGAAATCCTTGCAACACCAGCATCCTTCTTTTTACAATGCTGTGTTTCAGCTCCCTTTTTATAATAAAAATCTAGCTTCTGTCAATCAGATAACAATTCCACTTCTTAAATTTAAAAAACTAACTAACCTTCTGCAACCTAAAAATGACAAATTTCAGCTCCCTCATTTGATAGATTAACCCAGTGGAGTATATTTAATGAAGCATTTTATTTCCCATTGAACTAAATGGAGAATGATGCTTTGCAGGTATTGACATCATATGAGAGTGCAGGTATGCCTTTATGCCGTATACAGTCATGTGATATTCACAATGTCAAAAGTGCTTCCTATTCTTGGGAATAATCAATTGAGTTAATTCTGTAGCCCTCACCATCATAAATATTGCTTCAAAATTTTTGATCTTTTGATTTTCAAAAATTAAACCTAGTTTAAATTTAAGGAGAAGTTACTAGGAGTGTCGGCGTTTACTAGTTACAGCTTGTTAATGTTTTACTGACAGTGGAAAGCTGAGACAATAACTGATCCAAGACATGTAGTTACCCTGGGTTTATGAACTCCAGGGGCTCTTTGCCCTGAGCTCTAGGCAAGGGACAGCAGAGCTTTTGTGAACTAAATGCAAAGAGCAGACTTCACTTTTACAGCCAGGTTATGTGTGTTGGGTACAGTTGTCCAGACCTCTAATTAAGTGTTTGAATTTATCCTCCGTTGTTGCCTGAGATTTCTTTTCTTGACTCCATTACAGCAGCTGTGGTGCAGAACAATGAAAGGTTGTGAGACTGCACGAAATACAACAGCATTACAGTGCATGAACCTAATCAGAGCTCTTTATCCTTGCCCATAATCTAACTAATTACGCACAACTAGGGATGAACACTTGGATTAATTTTGGATTTCAGATTAAGATTTCCCTCTTCATCATAGCTCAAAATTAGCTGGACCCCAAGTCCAAATTCCACAGCTTAAAAGAAAAGCAAAAAAATGAATACTGTTTAAGAAAAAAAATCAGCAAATGGACAATATTAATACAGAGCACTGGAAGTCTCAGGCACTGAACCCGGGACTGCCAGGGAAACAAATGTACTAAGTGACTGACACCCTCCCAGGCCATTAGGCAAATGGATAGCCACAGGAGCTGCACTAAAAGTGAGCCAGAGTCAGACGTATGCAGCTTCAAAGTAAATAAAGCTGGTTTTATCAAGAAAATGTAAAACCCCAAATCTGTCACTCCTTATAAATACTGATTTTGTAAGCCAATGTCAAGCAATGCTGATGCTCATTCTGCATCTTATTGTGCACAGGGAGGACAGACTTAAAGACTGATACCACCGTACATGTGAACATTCACTAGTTTTTAAACACACAGACTCTTCCGGACATGGCGATAGAGATTAAATTTGATTTTTATGAACAAATTGGATTCACTCCTGCTCTACATATAAAAAAGGGAACATAACACTGAGAAAATAGTCCTTTCTGTTGAGACTGTTCCCTTACCAGAAGATTACAAACCGAAGTTTGAAGCACAACTAAAATTATCATACAAATATTTCCATAAAAAGCTGCTTGATTCAGAGCGCCTGTTTGAAAAATACTAACAGAAAGAAAGAGGGTTATCATCCCATTGATAAAATCAGTGGTGTCAGTCTATCACACAGCAGAATGCAGTAAGCTTATTAACCCTTACCCTGTTGCACAAATGGGAAATCCTTGAGGTTAGCACAACAAATGCTGTGAGGGGCACTTAATGGCATTGTGACATTTGCTATCGCTCACACTTTGAGTTGCATTAAATTAAAAGGAAAAATTTTCTTCTCTGCCTGGCATCTAAATGACAGTAACAAATGGTTAACAGTCTGCTACAGAAATACTGGTGTTCACCTGCTACATTTCATTTGGTTGTAGAGGCTACAGCACTGCTAAACTACAGAAATTAATGTGGCATCAAAGCCATCGATATGAAGAATTGCCATCAGGAAGCATTTTGCAAATATTTCTGAGAAATACAAGTTGATCCCATTCATTTTCAAGAGTACTGAATACGTAGGGTTCTAAGACATACAAGAGGGAATTTTAACAGAATATAGATAGCAATGATTGTACAACATAAGGAAGTGTAACAAGACGGACTGGAATAATCTGCAGAAATAAATCTTACATGGACAGAAATAATCTAGGCTTGCTGGAGTGCATAACTTCCTCAATCGTTCCTCAAAAAAGCTTTTACTTACTCAGTGCATTAAGTCAATGTAATCTTTTTTTTTAATCCAGCAAATATTTGCAGCAGTAGTTGACAAATTTTGTGTTCTAAAATTATAATGAATGCCTACTAATAAAATCATCAAATGTCATCGTTATTTATAACACAGTGTATAAAGCTGTGAACATTTTACTTGTGATTCACACAAGAATAAGAGTTCCAGCAGTGGTTTGCTATGGGTGCTTTCAAGGCCAACATGCTCCACTCCTGCAACAATGAACCCTCTCTTACTTCTGAAATTGTATGGGATCCCTTGGGCTGAATCTGCCTCACTAGTCAGAGAACATTGAAATTCTGCTGTGCATACAATAATGTTTGGGTATGAGCTGTGCACCTGGATGCCAAGTATTATATTTATCACCTATAGAATATTCCATGATAAATGTTTTACAACTACTTAGCTACATAAATGAAAAGAGTTTTCATAACTGTACGCACTTATAGTTTCCTTTTAAATAACCTCTATTCACAACATTGGTTTTACTTCCGTGTGCCTGAATATTTTTAAAACACTAACTGCAATATTTTTTTGCCTCAGCTAAATTGCAGGACCTATTAAGGAAGTTGTCCTTGATCATAAGCTGTTCATTCCACCAGAACCAGTAGATTGATTGTCACTGAATTCCTACTTTCGTGAGCCAAGCAGTTTAGCATTGCATCTAGGCTGCATTCACAGATTGGATTTTAAACTTTTTTGTAAGGGTAACCTCCATACACATGATCTGGGCTCCTTCAACTACCTTATATTCTTCAACTACCTATGTAATAAATTAGTTGCAATATAAATGTGAAGAGCCATTGTAAGGTATTAGGAGGCACTTTCCCTTTGTCCCTGGAGAATCTAAACCCTACTGTCATTTATGTGCTTTTGGCTTAAGGTGACATATATATGGGAGGGAAAACTCTTTATTGTAGATAAAGTCTACACACTGCTCCCTGTAGTGAGCCCAACACCTGCATAAACGTTCAGAGAAAACATTTAAATTAGGGATTTAAACCATATTTTCCCTATAAAGATATTCCTATAGGGAAAATAGAATCTCATGCAAAAAATACTTTAACTGTAAAAGAGTAAGATTCTTAAGATGCTGAAGAAGTACTTGTTTTGAAAATTGAAAGCAGTGTAATTTAGTGTGATCTCCATTTTCACTTAAGTTGAGATGAAATGGGATAAAATTCAACTTTGCTGGTGACATAAAATTAGCTGCAGTACATCCAATGGCCAATGACCCACCACCATATACCCAATGGTCATTGTCCATCAGTTATACACTGAAGGGCCAATGACAATTTGTTCTAAATATAAAGATAAAGCTCCATCTGATATATACCCAGTAATCAGTGGCCATCCTGTTTATAGCAAGTGGCTAGTTGTCATCACTTATATGCACATTCCTCACTGGCTGTCTATTATAAACCTAATTGAAGATTGTAGGTGTTTGTTAACCAGCTTAATGGTCTAGGCCTGTTTTGAGTTGCCACTGATTCTGAATTTTAGCACCCCCCCCCATCTTGGTGTAACTGAAATTGTAATCCTTCAATCATAATTCAGAGCATAACTGTACATATGACAGGAAAATATAAATGGCTGACATGCTTATTGCTATCTATAAGAATTTTTGTAACTGGAAAAGATTAAGGCACAACAAGCTCTTTTTAGTTATTATTATACAGTTCCTTCATTCCAATTCCAGGAATCCAACATCTGAGGGGGGTGTCTCAGATACTGGACTTCCTATATCAAAGTTAATTAAAGAATAATATAAAAATAACACTTAACCTCAACTGTCCGCCTTTTTGTTGCATATCTCATGCTGTCTCTCTAGAAGAATATCTGATTACTTCTTGAATGAATTTATGCCGACTGCTTCAAGAACATTTGCTATTGTCAGTATGCCAAGCTTGACACATTAGGGTGTAGTTTTCAATTGGTTATTCCCAATTAACAGGCACAAAGTGAGCATAATTGATTGGACAAATGGGTAGAGATCAGTTATGCCAGATTTCAACCCAATTAGTGCAGATCCACTTTTCCAATTGGGTTTCACACTGATACCAGAGGCACTTGCCAAAATGAAGTGTAATTACAGTAAAACTAAGCTTTGATCATATAATTTAAATGTCCACATACTTTCCTGGTGTTTATTCCAGGACAGCATTCAGACAGGTGCCTGCTTCTAGAAGGTAAGCATCCAGAGGTTATACAGTTTATCATTTGTGAAAGCATAGCCACCAGTAAGACTTGAGACTTATTTGTCTAACTTTTTACATTGCTCCTTTTCTGTTTGAACTACATTTACCAGGAGGTATTAAGTTGAGCGCTTCCCACCAGCATTCCCAATGGTAATCAACCCTTCTTGTTTTGGAGGAGTAAAGCAGGGTGCCAGTTGATCAAGGTGCACCAGAGGCAAACACAGGATACCTGCAGGTTCCCTCTCCCTCGCATTCGCGGGTAGAAGTACATTGACCTGTTCATAATCAGGCCCACTGTCTCTGGAGTAGACAGAAAGCAACAAATGCAGTGCAATGCATTGCAAGGACACCTGTAGCTAAAACGCACTACGGATCTGACAGTCTCGTTGGCAGTAATGGTCAACCGTCCTTCAAGCCAGTACTCTTCCATGTGGGCATGCCACCATGTGAACTGAGGGGAGTGCTCTGCAGAGTGACAAGTGGAATCACCTTCCACCTCGCACCTCATTCAACACCATCTTGCTACTTTACTAGCAATAGAACCACAGTACAGAGAATTAAGGAAAATAAATGGCTCACCATTTACCCAGACTTCACCGATATCCCTTGCCAATATTTGAAGTTATTCAGCCCCCTTATGGACCCAAATATTCAACCTCTAGATAAAGCTGGGAAAAACAAATGGATTTTGAAAGCTTCAGTCAAGCAGTCAGTGAAAAATCTGATGAGGAAGGTCCTCTGCTTTGATCTTTCATGTTGGTTATGGGCACCATCAAACTCCATTAGCACAGATAATGGCAGGTGTAGACAGTCCATGCACAAATGGAAATAGGATTTTCACCACTGTGTGCTTGTGGTCATCAGGAGCAGGTGATAAAAGTTATGAAGACACATTTCCCGACCAACAAACATGAAAGAGGTACCATCTATCACTCCTGGTACAATTATCTGGCTTAAACAGCCTCAAGTAAAACAAAAGTTGTTCCCCTACAACGACATCACCCACTTGAAAGACAAACAAGTGTCTTTAACGTTGCAGAAATGTCACAAGACCTTTACAGCAGTACAGCTGATGAAATGGATGTTGGGCCAAAGAAAGAGTTATTAATGTGTGCGACTAGAATCTCGGTTAAGGAGGTGTGTTTAAGGAGGTGTTAAGGAAATAGAGAGAGGCTGAGGGGAATAGTCTGGTCAGAGAATTTCTCAACACCACAATGCAGCTAGCCACATTTTTTGCCCATGCAAATTGGCTTGCGACCTTTTTTTTGCCAATTATTTATTGTTACTCAGACTTAAACACTAACGTGTAAATAATAACCTTAAAAACCTTTGTAAAGGCTACTTAAAAATATGTCCTCATTTGTAACCACTTACCAAATGCTACATCATGTTAAAATTATCCAGCTACTCTTTCCACCTCCTTTCTCTCCTCCACCAAACTCCAAATATCGGGCACAATAAGGGCTAGGAGACATCCATACAACACACCTTTGAAATCAGTCAGAGCACATTAGCCAACTTTATCCAACTTTGAGCCCACTCAACCTTATTATATACATGGAACATTCAATCATACAGAACATCAGCTACATTATCATCAGCCTTTTCATCGACAATTCAAGCACTGGTATAGAGTGACAGAGCAGTATGTGGTGTGTGGAGTGATGGAGATGGAGTGCCATCATGTGTTGCCACAGCAGATTTGATCTCCTCCTCTGCTGATTTGTAAATCACAGTTAATCAGCAATGAGTGAGGTGCAGGGTTCCCCCTGTAACTGCAGAGAAACTTGCAAAGAGAAATAAGCTTCACCCATTGTATGCTTCCTTGAAGTTGGCTCTGGACCACATTGGAGACAGAGGTAGCGCGTAAGTATCCAAGGAAACTGGAGAGAAAAGAACTCTTTTCAAATTTCACTGTTGGTTTTAGAAAAGGAAAATTACTACTTCAGTATCAGTGTTAAAGTTTAATATTCCTTGAGGCAATTTAACTGGTTACTATTGGTGTTAAATCTATCTGATGTTTCACACCACTGGAGGTAACCACCAGATCGTGTTAGGCAAAGCTTTGCCCTGTGGTGTTTTGTCAAGAGTTTAAACCAGAAACACTTCTCCTGGCAGAAGAAAAGAGAACACCAGAACACCAGCTGAGTGGCAGTGAAGCCCAAGTTAGAAGGAGAAACGAAATACAGATAACGCTAGGAATACTCAGCAGATTATTTCGTATCTGTGGAGCAGCTGGACCAGTCAGTGTTTCAGAAGTGGAGCCTTTGTTCTTTTTATTTTCAATGAGGAAATTCTCTTTCTTGAAAACTCCTGTCGGACTAACTTCAACACACCAAGTTTATCTTGATATGTGGCAACATCATGGATTTCCCTTTCTTTGGTCAACAGAGCAGAAAAGGAAGCAGGTCCTTCTCTCGGTTAAATTTGCTTCCAAAAAAAACTGGAGAGGTCACAAGGAAATACAGTAGTTATTCCCAAGAATCCACCCTTTCAGCTGTAGTCAATAACAGGTCTATTTCTGCTCGTACACTGATCTCAGCCAGGCTTATCTCACCACCATTTCTCCTAACTTGTCTCTCAAACATCAGAGTGCTTGTCTGATATCTAGTCATGGATGTCTAAATACTGGCAAGATTGAAGCCATTACCAGCTCCATTCATTAGCCATGGGCTCCATCCTTCTCCAGGGCACCTGTCTGAAATGTGGACCTTGATGTCGTATTTGCGAGCTTCTGAGCTAAGATATGCACCACCAGTAAGATGGCCTATTTCCATCTCCAGAACATCATTCAACTCTGCCACTGGCTCAGATCACACTGCTGAAACGCTCACCCACATGCTTATTTCTTATTATCTTCCCTATCCCAGTTTAGTCCTAACCAGGCTCCCTTGTTCTGCTCTCCATAAACTTGAGGTATTTTAGACTCTGAGCCCATCTCCAAACCCACACCAAGTCTTGTTTCCCCAGCATTCCTGTGCTTCCTGACCACCACTGCCTGCCAGCTCAACAACAGCTCCCTTTTAAGATAAGATAAGATATCTTTATTTGTCACACGTACATCGAAACACACAGTGAAATGCATCTTTTTGTGTAGTGTTCTGGGGACAGCCCACAAGTGTCGCCACTCTTCTGGCGCCAACGTGGCATGCCCACAACTTCCTAACCCGTACGTCTTTGGAATGCGGGAGGAAACCGGAGCACCCGGAGGAAACCCACGCGGTCACAGGGAGAATGTACAAACCCCTTATAGACAGTGGCTGGATTGAACCCAGGTCGCTGGCGCTGTAATAGTGTTACACTAACCACTACAAATTCTCATCCATGCATTCAAGTTCCTCAGAGATCTTCAGACCCTCATCCAGCCACCCCTCCTTATGTCCAGCCCCGCCCTCCAGGATGTCACTATTCCTGCAGTTCTGGCTGGCATGGCAGCGCAGTGGGTAGCGTAACGCTATTACAGCGCCAGCGACCCGGGTCCAATTCCGGCCGCTGTCTGTAAGGAGTTGGTACGTTCTCTCCGTGTCTGCTTGGGTTTCCTCCGGGTGCTCCGGCTTCCTCCCACATTCCAAAGACGTACGGGTTCAAAAGTTGCGGGCATGCTATGTTGGCACCGGAAGCGTAAAATATGTATTTCACTGTGTGTTTCGATGTACATGTGACTAATAAAGAGATCTTATCTTATGCTGAATTTAATTGCACCACAGCAAGTGCGAGGTGGTGACGATGGAGGTCGATTTTTTTCATAGCTTTTAAGAAAAATCTGGATGTAGTTGAATCACCAAGGCATAGTCAGCTGCAGACCAAGTCACATCAGATACTAGTCACATTTATTTATTAGTCACAGGTACATCGAAACACACCGTGAAATGGATTAGTATAGATGGTCAGCATGGATATTTGGGCCAAAGGGCTTGTTTCTGTGCTGTATGACTGAATGACTGTACGATAACAGGTGGCCCTTCTTACAGCTGCCACATCCACAGGCTCTGGAGTTCCCTGGCTCTCCACCTCCCTGTTCTCCTTTGAGACAGTCCTTAAAACCAACTGTCTAATTGTCTGCCTTGGTATCTCCTCACATGGCTTAGCATCAAACAATCTGCTGGGAGAGCTCAGCGGGTCGAGCAGCATCTGTGGGAGGAAAGGAATTGTCAGTGTTTGGGTCTGATGCAGGGTTTTGACCCAAAACATCGACAATTCCTTTCCCTCCCTCCCCCCCCCCCCCCCCCCCCTCCCCCCCCCCCCCCCCCCCCCCCCCCCCCCCCCCCCCCCCCCCCCCCCCCCCCCCCACCCCCCTCAACTGAGTTCCTCCGGCAGATTGTTCATTGCTTCATATTCCAGGGTCTGCCGCCTCTTGTGTCTCCATGGCTTAGCATCAGTTGTTTGTTTGGTCGCACTAATATGAAGTACCTCAGGACATTACGATTGCTCTAAATGCAAATGGCAAATTTGTACAGTGCCAACGACAAAAATCAATGCCTCTGGCTGTTCCTGGCACCACCAGATAAGCATCAGTCCCAAATAGGCCAGAGCACTCCTTGCCCCAGTGAGGAGATCGAATCCAGAATCCTTTAGGACTCTATCCGATTGAATGTCCGTAGGCATTTAATGAAGTTCTATAATCTCTTTTGTAAAGATTTGTAGATTTTAGAATCCTCCATCATTTCTCTGCCACATCTCCATTCTCCCTTGAGGCTGTGTTACCCTCAAGTTGCAAAGAGCAAGGACATCCCGGCTGGAGCAAGGCCATATTCAATCTCTAACTCCACACCTTGAAATATTTTTGTGATTATGCACACAGGAACCATGAAGAAATCATAAATATTAATATTTCAATGCATAGATAAAACTCCACAAAATTGATAAGATACACGTCTAAAATATTTTTGCATTTCTCAGTAAAACGCTACACTACAGGTTTGCCATAGCATGCCATGCCCACATTGAGATTCATTTCTCGTGTTCTTTTATATTCACCAGCTTTACAGGAAAGAATGCAGTGGCATATTGAGGTCAATGCTTTGGGGGAGGGAGATTGTACCAGACACCACCTGACAGAACTGAAGTACATGCTTCCTCTAACATGCTTAGTTTCCAGATAGATTTGGCTATTATACAGATTCCGGCATATTTTCACTGATAAAGCAACACCCACCCTGTGGAATCCTAAATTGCACTTACATACGAGAAATGCCTTAGAGCATTTACAGCTGCACAATGCATTGTGTAAGATCTCTTTCAGGGCTGATTGGTACCAATTCATTTCCTAATGCCTCTGTGAAATGCCTCAGGATGTTTTCCTTCTGTCTAAAAGGCCAGATCTAAATACAAGTTGTTGTTGTTGATCTTGGATCCATATTGATTTTGAAAGGACAGCGTTTAAGAAATACGGTCATCCAATTTGCATGCTCATTACTATCAGAGGGCCAAAAGTAAGCTGTGGAAAGTCAGCTAACAAATACAGAACAAAAATGTAACCACTAAATTTATGATCTGTAGCAAATGGCAGTTATATTGTGTTCTGTATTGTTAACCTCAGTCAATGGCACACCAGGCTTTGAGCTGTACAGTGGCACCAATTAAATCTGGAATACATTCTGACATCGAAGACCTTGTTTTACTTTCAGGCTGTCGGCTAGATGTTTGTTGGACCAGGTGGGCCATTCAAATGAATAGAGGGTCTTTAGCCAGAGCATATCCTGCACAGCACACCTGGCCTGTGTTTGGAAAAGAAAGTCTCTCTTGTTTTCTTAGGGTGGAAGCCATGAAAGGCTAAGGCAGCTTAATTTATCCCAAAAGAATGTTGAGTTCAATGGGAAGGTTCATCACAGGTGACTCGCTTGAAATTCAGTCTGAAGATTTTAAAGGTGATGTGCCAAGGTAAAAAAAATCCTTACAACTTCTGCATTTTATAAAACATTACTTCAAGGATATTATGCTGTGGAGAAAAAAATGTATTTTTTTTAAAGAAACAGAAGATGAAATCAGAGGGTTGGGTAATGTTCCCAGCAGATAACTACTGTATAAGCATTAAAATGTCTTGAATTGAGAAAATTGTTTTGTGGCTATGTTTAACAGTGCAATGTGTGTGCTGTTTATATAACATCTAAAAACAGTCCACTTGGGGGAAAAGAAAAGATACTCGATGAACAAAATTTATCCCAATCTTTGTAGGAATTTAGAGAAACGAGATCTTGTCTGTCATTTGATGCTATCTTGCAACAAGGTATTCTCTGTGGAACAGTTTGATCACAGGATTCTCATTCACAAACAGACAGGTTAAACACTTAAATGCTAGCAAATCCTGCACAGCCCTGTGGGAAATTTCAGTTTAATCCCAAACTTATAGGAGGACAATCAAAGCCCAAAGCCGGGGTAACAAATCTGATCCTCTGTTACAATCTGTCCTCTCCTGGGACACCAGAGTCACTCCCCATACAAGACCGAGTTGGATAAATACCTAAATGATGAGATACACTGGGACTGCTGGAGAAGCATCTAGCTTTGGCTATTCACTTTCAATTTCACATTACAGCGTGAGAGGCAATACTTTCCCAGAATATAGCAGACAGTCCTGATTATTATAAGTTGAAGTGTGGCTTAAGGAATGATTAATGATGGTGTCAGAAGAAAACAAAGCTGAATGAGAGTTATCTCCAATCCACCTGCTCACAGATGGGAATGAAAATGGCCCCAGCATGCCCTGATATTAAAACACCAAAAGGGAAGGTGTTAATGCTGTAGATATGTATGAAAAAGATAACATGTCATGCATCTAAAGTCCTCTTACCTCAAATAAATCATTATCCCATAAATGGGGCTCAGTATGTGATTAGTATTATAAGCACAGTGGACTTCACATGCTCATTTTTTTAAATAATCAGACCAAAGCAAGTCCCTCTTGTATCGATGCTAACATTAATAGACAGGAATTTGGAAAGAAAGTCTCTGACAAAAGGGATCATTGCAGAGGCTTTGTGCCAGAGACTGTTCAGCAGCAGGACAATGATGCCATCTTGTGTAGCTTCATGGTATTACATAGAAGTGTGGCTGTTTAAGAGAAAGGTTTTATTTCAGGAATCAACCAAGCTCCCTGTTTCAATGCTCCAAACCTTCATTTATTATCTGAAAAATCAAAAGTTACTAAGCACTGTACCCTGCAGTGTAATACAATTGGTATTGAACAGTGTAGCCAGCAAGCTTTTGGTTATTTGAATCATTGTTCTACTTCCTAAAATTCATCATAGCAATTAATACAGTAATATGAACTTGGATAATAGATAAACAAAGAGGTATTTTAAGTAGCTGTCAGTAATTTCTCTATATTCTCTTGTGAAGCAGAAAGGAATGGATAAATAGTAAAAAAAAAAGGGTCAAATCTAATGGGAACAAAGAGGGATGAGAAGCCTAATTATTAACATCCGTCTGAACAGGGCCTGAAGGATGGGATTATAAGGATTAATCTGTGTCTGTCTGTCAAAAAAAGTCTCAGTCATGACTAATTGTATTGTCACAAAACTTCTTCTAATAATCAAACTCCATTAGCTAAACCCTGGAAAATGTGTTACCTCTGGCAATTTTAATGAAAACCATGCAGAAGAGCCATTTCCACACGAAGATCTGGAAATGTATCATGCCACCATGGCCATTAACTTGAGGCTCAAAAAGAGACTGTAATCTCCAAATGTTTCCTTTTAGACTGAAAAATAGGAATTAATTTCCTTTTTGTATATGCATATGTCCATGGAGATGGCGATTATAGAGTAAAATTCATTGATTGCTCCAGAGCATTCATTTTATTAATGTATTTTGAGGATATAGTATTTGGAGAAGAGGAGTTGTAATGCCTTTAAGATTGCCTGATATCATGTACAGACTAGTGTAATGGAACACACCCAACACCTGACCCTTCAGTTAAAGTAAACACCTGACTCATCAGAAGTAGGATTAAGTCAGGTTTCAGTTCTTAATTTTTGTTGAACAGAAAGGCAACATTCCACAATAGAATTCACATGTGTCCCCTAGACCTGGACTATCAAAACATTCATCCATTATTACATTTTGAACTTCAGAAGTCTAATCAGCCACCATGTAGAGAGGTAGCGCGAGGAAGTGCTTTATTACCCTGTGAAGCTTATAATGGCATTAAAACCATTTTGCTGGTTGCACTAACCACTCTTTGTGAAAGTAGCATTAAGAGCAAGATCTTCATTTGTGAGGTTTGCAGCACAGCATTGTTGGGATTTCCTGTGTAATTCTGCAGTTTCACGTTTGTGTTCCTTATGGACTATTGCAAGTTCTCAAACAGGTGCAGTTGCTGCTGTTCTCTTTTAAAAGGACGTACCACAATACAAACAGCACTTCCCCGGCTACAGGGGAGTGTTGCTACTGAACGACTCTATACTCTGATAATAGGAGGATGAGTAGTCCCAGGGGTCAGCAGGACATGGACAGGCTATAAAGAATAATGCATGCAGAGGACATTTTTTCTCTGCATTGGAGCCACAAAGACCCTCCCAGTAAGGAAATGGCCAGGGAGGTCTCTGAATGGGGAAGTCTGCCATGCAGAAAAATGTATGTTTGCACTCGTGTCACTCCACTTGACAGACAGGTAGATGAAGTGGTCCCTTCTGGAGTAAGGAGTTGGGTGACTTCTCCACTGCAGCAGGGAGATGTGGCAGAGATCAGCATCGGCAGTCTAGGAAGCTGAGAATTACCCACAGACAAAGCCGTCCAGCTACGCGTGACAGGCTGTATTTGTAGGAATTCACAGGTCTTAATGAGGATGGAGTGCAGTTTGAGTGTTGGCCCTTTAAATTGGATGGGATTAACAAAACCTGGATGTTCTGAGGGAAACTAAGAATTGTCATTATTCAGGTTCAGTGATGTTGTAAACCTTGATGCAGATGAATGTGTGTTGCCCTTCTGTTGATATTATTTGGGGGAGTTTCTATATCAGAAAAATGGTGTAAAAGCAAATAAAAATTCAACTCAAAAATCTGCAGTCAAATTTGTTAATCAGGTGTTGAGACGTTGAGAATTGTATGCACAGTAGATTCCAGGTGAAGCCAGTTTTCATCTGCCCAGCACCCTTTTTGCAGTTGTGCGTGAAAAATTTACAAGCTTTCGTATCCAAAATCCAAACTGAGAAACTCCACTTGTTCCGATATCAGTGCATCCTTTCACCAGCAGCACCTGATCCCAGTTTTTGATCATTTCACCCTTCTCTCTACTTTTGATGGCATTTGACTGTGAAATAGTGAAAGAGAGAAAATGAAAGTGAAATTGAAGCTTGTTAGGACCACTTTCTGGTGGAAAACAATTTATGGGGAGAGGGGTCGAGAATCTCCCTTTAGAGGCAAATCGAACATCATCCTGCGTCAAAGGGGCACCCCACCAAAGCAGTTAAGACATGGGAAGTAGGAACAGGATTATCCCATTTTGCCCCTCAAGCATGTTCTGCCTTTCACCAACACTGTGGCTGATATGTGGCTGAACCATATACTCCCACTTTTGCCTATATCCCTTGCGTTTAAAAAATCTGTCAATCCCCAATTTAATAAAAAAGAATTAACTTAGCTTCAACTGCAGAAGAGAGATCCAATTTTGTACCACTCTCTGCCTGTTGAATATTTCCTAACTTTACCCCTAAAAGGTCTGGCTCAAATTTTTGGATTCCTCAACCAGGAGAAATAGTTTCTTTCTTCTATCAGGGAAACTTTGATCTGACCAGGGCTTTG